>NW_024081905.1:257659-334474 GCF_003009895.1 Hyaena hyaena | reverse complement strand
GGCTGGGATGAGGATAGAAAAGAGTAGCTAACACATAACCCAAAAGCAAAAGGCTAACACCTTTAGGGCCCCCGTGGTGTTCACACATTTAGCATCAAATAGGTTTCCACAAACTAACCAGTTCAAAAACATTCATCCTCTTGAGAGCCAAACAGAATAATTCCTAGCCTAACTATTTACGACTTAACATATATATGTCATCCTATTTTTTTCATTAAGAACATCCTGTTATTTCCTTAGTTGTACAATTCAACTTCACTATGATTGAGGTAATTCACAAAAGGCTTCCCGTTGTAAAAATTCCTTTTTCTGATCTCATGTTGTTCTTGAACCTTTAAATAAAGACACCAAAACCGACAGATCAGAGATGCCTGCCTGGTGATCAGAAAGAATCTCGGGGCTCTCTCTCTCTCTCGCCGACACCGTCCATCCTTCAGGGACCCCTGGACCTGTCGGAGCAGGCCTCCAACATTTTATTTTTTTATTATTATTATTTTTTAATGTTTTTATTTATTTCTAGGAGAGAGAGAGAGACAGCGTGAGCAGGGGAGGGTCAGAGAGAGAGGGAGTCACAGACTGAAACAGGCTCCAGGCTCTGAGCTGGCAGTCAGCACAGAGCCCGACGCGGGGCTCGAACCCACGAACCAAGAGATCGTGACCTAAGCGAAAGTCAGACGCTTAACCGACTAAGCCACCCAGGTGCCCCAGAAGTCCTACTTTTAAAAGACCGCCAAATAAGACCAAGATGTTCCATGTTATCTTTTCTTCCTGACTTAGTCTACAATATCTCTGGTTCAAGTGTAGTCAAAGAGTTTCACAGGTAGTTTTTATCCCTTCCCTACCACCTTGCTCTAATTAGGAATTGTCCCTCTTGTGTCTGCTTCATCCCACATGTTTTGGGCTATTATATCTTTTAGGAAGTGTTTGGATGTAGCAACTATAATCATTGCCAACCCTTTCCTTAACTCTTGGCTCTCACTTCAGTCTTGAAACGTCTGAATAGGCAGGCATGAATAGGACCATTTATGAGCTGTCATTAAGTAGTACCAGGCATGAGTCACCTTGAGCATAGTACTCCCACAGCATCAGCAGTAACAAATGAGGAAATACTAGAAAGAAGGCCAAAGGACTGTGTGGCATATTCATTCTGGAATACTCTTTATTAAGGGTGATATTTACTTGTTCTGTCTGTGGCAGGTTTTAGGATTTTGTAAAATGTATGGGGCTCATTTAATAGTTTTTCTACTCACTTTGTGAGTTGAATTTGACTTCAGATTGTTTTTGGTCTCTGTATTAATTTCCTAAATCATCACAAACTTGGTGGTTTGAAACAACAACAGTTTCTCCTTTACAATCTGTGGACGAGAAGTCCCAAATCAAGGTGTTAGCAGCATTGGTTCCTTCTGGAAACTCTGAGAAAGAATCCAGTGACTCTCAGCTTCTGGTGATTGCCTGAAATACTTGGTGTTCTTTGGTTTGTGGCATCAAAGGTTGGTGAATCTCACCTTTCATCTTTTTTTTTTTAACTCTTTTTAAACTGATGCTATTATACAGTTGATAGAAATAAGACATTGGTATGTATGTATGTATTTATGTTTATTTATTTTTGAGAGAGAGAGAGAGAGAGCAAGTGGGGAAGGGGCAGAGAGAGAAGGAGACACAGAATCTGAAGCAGTCTCCTTCAACTATGCTGACAGCTCAGAGCCTGACGCAGGCCTTGAACCCACAAACCATGAGATCATGACCTGAGCCGATGTCCAGTGCTTAACCTACTGAGCCACCTAGGTGTTCCTCTCCCTTCATCTTCACATGGTTTTCTCTATGTCTCTCTCTCTGTCCTCTTTGTGTCCAAATTTCTTCTTTATCTTAAAAAGACATTAGTCACTGAATTTAATAACTACCATGAATCCTGGATGATTTTATTTAAAAACCTTTAACTAGTTACATCTACAAAAACTATCTTCACATTCTGAGGTTGGTCCACATTCTGGGTGGACATGAATTTTTGGGGTGACAGTATTTAAGCCACTACAGGACAATTATAACTTGTTTTCAATTTTTTTTCTTTTGTAAAATCTTACACAGCATTCCACTACATAAAACTTGTAAATACAGTGTTGAAATTAGTTGAAAAAGGAAACTTCAAAAGCTGAGCCTTATCCTCACTTTCTGTTAAAAAGAAAACAATGTGCCCAAAATGGTGTCACTTAAGTTAGGCCAGATCATCAAATGAGGTCCTAATACCTAACCTTTCTACAGTTTCAACCTCCCCCAAACATGAAGTCTTAACTAGTTCAGTCAGAAATTTTCTGATAAGCACCACTAAGATAATCTGCCACATTGGCTCTTTCCATTCCCCCAGAGAAAGATGATAATCCACCTACTAAGACATTTTTGTCCTCAAATGAAGGTGACCTCACCTAAAATCCTTTATTCTGTTTATGACTTCCTTGTCTGGCTTTTAACAGCCTTCCCTTTCTGTAGCCCTTCAGAGCTCCTCCTTGTTTGCTCCATGGAATGCTGCCCAATTCATGAATAGATTCATAAAGACCATTAGATCTTGAAAATTCACTAGATTGAACTTTTGTTATCTAATACTTCTCATAGTTAATTTGGGGGCATCAAGATAAAATTTAAGGGCAACATGGTGATACATTTAGTAATCAATGAATAGCAACAATGTCAGGAAGGATTATTTCTCTCAAGAATGACTGGGCCTACATTTTTGAGGGAAATTGCAATGAAGAGCAAGATACAGAGGTTCAGTATAGATTCAAAAATGAAGTTTCTACTGCTAGTCATTTCCTCGTAGCCCAGGGTAAGACCTCAGTATATTTGAAAATAATACATTTAGGGTCCCCTTTGGTATAATTTATTGGGGGAACTCCACATCTATCTATAGCTAGTATAAGTATACTGAGGATGAGAACATTAGTAACATTAGTGGGACTGGGAAAGTAATTTCCTGTCTATGTTCCTAGGTTCTTGGCTCAGAGCCCCCTGTCATAAAAGATTAAGGGAAAATAAAGAGAAGTTTAATAACATGTATGCCTCTTGTATACATGGGAGAGACCCAGAAAAACTTAATAACTATCTGAAAAGTCCAAAGCCATCACCTTGAATCCTGTTGTTACAGCAAATATTTGGTGCCCAGGGAGGCACAAGTGACACACACTTGGGGAATTAGAAAAGACTGTTTCTTTCACACTGGGGCAGGCCCAGCAGAGTCACCTCCAAAGGCTAAACATCCAGCTCAGGTTTTACTGATGTTTTACACATACGTGCTTCTGGGTCAGACAGGACTAGTACAGTCAAGGTTCTGGTTCCTGACTTCAGGCTGGTATAAGAGGCAAGCAAGATTGCAGAAGCCAAAAGCATATAAGGGGAATATCTGGTCTCAGACATCTGGCTACCCCCTTTTTATCTGCTTTTTTACCAGCTTTCCTTCTCACTGTCTTCAGCCAAAGACAAATAAAGATGTTGGTTGTGTGTGTAGTGGTGGTGGTGGGGGGAAGTAGGGGATGGGGGTGGAGAGGGAGGCAAAGCACCATAAACATGGGTAGTTATTATGCAAATTTAAGTCCTTCCCTTCTTCATTGATAAGTTTCCAGAGATTTAGTCATCCCCCTCTTTTTGGTACAGAGAGGGAGACACCCTTACAAATGGAGATTTTCCTTATACATGTAACAGTACCTTATAAAAAGGTTAACTTGTACTAAGTTTTCAGAGATTTTCATGTGTCTGCTGTTTATTAAAAAATAACCAGGTCAAGATAATGTTTATGCCAAAGAGACATGTTTTAGGGTGGCAAATTCTCCCCTTCACATTCGTGTAACTGTCTTAATTGTGGCTGTATCTCCAATGTCTGATGTAATATAGTGCTTGATTTAAGAGATCAATAAATATAAATGCACTATGGAAAGGAGGAATTTTATATGGTGAATTAAAATATTAAATTCCATATTTTCACAGTACCAGTTAGTGAAACACATTAGCCAAATCTTAGCCAGGTATATCTATGCTATTATTTCTTTTTTTTTTTAATGTTTTTTTAATTTATTTCTGAGAGAGAGAGACAGCATGAACAGGGGTGAGTTAGAGAGAGAGGGAGACACAGAATCTGAAACAGGTTCCAGGCTCTGAGCTGTCAGCACAGAGCCTGACGTGAGGCTTGAACCCACCAACTGTGAGATCATGACCTGAGCCGAAGTTGGACGCTTACCTGACTGAGCCACCCAGGCGCCCTTGCTATTATTTCTTTTGTAAGCCAGCATATGTCATGCTGCTTTTGATTTTCCTACATGTACTATGCAGTGATCTTGCTCCCACATTGTCTACTCTGGGATTGCAGCTGTCTTAAGGATGTTAATAATAAAAATATGACATCTTTTATACTGCTTTTTTAATTGCTTAAAATCCAGGCATTAATCCAAGCCTCAGTGCCGAGATTCTATTCCTCCGGTGACCTCTCTCCAGTTCATTTTAGCTTTCTAGGCCTGTTCTGATTGATCTCACTCCGTCCTGTTCCTTTCTTAACCATCAATTTTTCTTTCCTGAAATGATGGGAAGGTTCTTGTAAACCTAGTCCTTTGATGACACAAATTCCAGTTTTCAATGTGAATTGAAAATGTATTCTACTCCCCTTTGAGGAGAAATATGGATTTCATGTAGCACTATTTCTTTTAAACTTTTGTTTTTAAATATTTATTTTTTCAGAGAGAGAGAGAGAGAGAGTGAGCGAGCGCATGCACAAGCTTGAGAGGGGTGGAAAGAGAGGGGGACACAGAATCTGAAGCAGGCCCCAGGCTCCAAGCTGTTATGTCAGTACAGAGCCCTACGCAGGGCTAGAATCCACGGACCGTGACATCATAACCTGTGCTGAAGTCGAATGCTTAACCTACTGAGCCACCCAGGGTGCCCCTGTGTAGCACTATTAAATGCACTAGTAGTAGTAGTTTAGTTCTGAGATTTTATAATTTAGCCATTTTATTCCCAGATCCATATGGGTTATCCCAGTAAAACTAACATCCTAAAGAAACAAACTTTAGTTATATATCTATTACTACCCTTTTTTTGTATATGTGAGATTGAAACCCTTACCTTTTCAACATGAATGGTACTGACTTCAAATGTAAGTGTAGGAGCACACAAATTTTACCTTCTTCCCTTTTAGGTTCTTTGGCTGGTCTAATGATTAAATTGATATAAGACAGATTAGCAGGAGAAAAACAAACCGAAGGTTAATAACATATATACTTCCTGTATATAGGGGAGAGACCTGTATACATGTATACTCAGGAAAACTGAGTAATTCCTTAAAATGGCCCAAGCCACCCACCCCCTTAAAAATCATCTTGAGCCAAAGAGAAAAAATGTTGGAGGTGGAGAGTCAGTTATGGAGGATGGAGGTAAAGCACAGTAAACAAGGGAAAAGTTGTAATGCAGATTTAAGTCCCAGCTTTCTTCATTGATCAGAGGTTCTAGAGATTTAGATTCCATTCTTCTCTTCCTGGTATAGAGAGGTAGACACCTTTACAAATGGAGATTTTCCTTGTACATGTAAATGTGTCTTACTTGGAGCACCTGAGTAGATCAGTCACTTAAGCTTCTGACTCTTGACTTCATCTCAGGTCCTGATCTTAGTTGTGAGATCCAGGCCCACAAAGGGCTCTGTGCTGGGCTCATGGAGCCTGCTTGAGATCTCTCCCTCCCTCCCTCTCTCCCTCTCTCTCTCTCTCTCCCCCCTGCTCATGCTATCTCTCTCTATATAAAAAATACATTAAAAAGGCTAATTTTTAGTTGGTTTTCATAGCTTTTCCTGTGTTTTCAGTTTGTTAAAAACGATCAGCCTAAACTAGTATTTATGCCAAAGAGACATGTTTTGAGGTGGCAAATTTAGCTCCCCTACATAGTTTTATACTCAGGTATCTGTTTTTTTCATATAGTAACAGCTCCCAATCCTATGCAACCTGCTGTTTCTAAAAAGTTGTTAGGGGCACCTGGGTGGCTTAGTCGGTTAAGCGTCCGACTTTCGCTTAGGTCATGATCTCGCGGATCGTGGGTTCGAGCCCCGCGTCGGGCTCTGTGCTGACTGCCAGCTCAGAGCCTGGAGCCTGTTTCAGTCTGTGACTCCCTCTCTCTCTAACCCTCCCCTGCTCACGCTGTCTTTCTCTCTCTCCTAGAAATAAGTAAAACGTTAAAAAAAATTAAAAAAAAAAAAGTTGTTAAATACTCTGGTTTCTGGATAAATTTTGATCTTTAGTATAGTATGAAGTCACTTAAACATGGAATATCCATTGTGTGCTCTGAGCCCCACCTAGTGGCAACAGTGTATATCAGAAATGATGTCTGTGTTCTTTTTTTTTTTTTTTTTTTGACTTTTTTTTTTAAATGTTTTATTTATTTCTAGGAGAGAGAGAGAGAGAGACAGCGTGAGCAGGGGAGGGACAGAGAGAGAGGGAGTCACAGACTAAAACAGGCTCCAGGCTCTGAGCTGGCAGTCAGCACAGAGCCCGACGCGGGGCTCGACCCCACAAACCGCGAGATCATGACCTAAGCGAAAAGTCGGACGCTTAACCGACTAAGCCACCCAGGCGCCCCGATGTCTGTGTTCTTTTGAGTTGGGCTGTCTTGAAAGTTGGAGGAAGAAGGGTGGCGGTGAGATCCAGCTGGTATTAATTTGGGTCTCAAATTATTGAGAAGTACTTGAAAACAGGCTCTCAAAGTCTATATTCTTAAGTTCCATCAGTGAAGCAGAACTTTAACAGGGAGATAGGCAAAAAAAAAAAAAAAAAGAAAAAAAAGGTAAAATGAGGAAGAAAATTTTAAAAAAGAAAAGTAAAACGTGTGAGGTGCCTTAAGTGAGGTGAAGGCAGAACAGGAAAAAAAAGAAAAAAGAAATTAGATACAAGCTTAATGGATCTAGAGTCACAGGTAGCAGTATAAACATATGGAGAGGAGAACAATAACTACATTTTTCATAACTTTACTGTTTCAAATATCTTATGCTTAATTTAAGCCTCACAGATACCAAATGGGGTATGTATCACCATCCTTCAAAGACAAAGAAGGAAATACGTAGGAATTAAGGGAAGATGCTTATAATGCCTAACTCAGTTTGCTCTGTTTCTAAAACTTAATCTCATTCTTTAACCTGTGACAGAAACTCACTAATGGAAACCCTATTTCTGTACTAAAACACTGGTTCTAAAACTCAGCTACACATTGGAAGTTCTAAAACATACTTGTGCTTGAGTCTCACTGTAAGGGATTTCAGTTTAATTGCTCTGAGGAGTACGGCCTGATAATCTAGATTTTTAAAGCTCGCTGAATGATCCTAATGTGTACTAAAGTTTGAGGATAGCTCTACTTAAGACTTGACTTCGTTGCCAGTTACATAGTTCAGTAGGTTCCTAAGAACTGTTAAAAATGTTATCAACATTGGATATTTTAATACTTCAAATGCAAGTAATTTAACACCTTTAGGAAAGAAGAGGTTTTGTTCCAGATCATTCATGTCAGAATGTTTGTACTTTTGAGAATTAACAAGAATTAACACAGATGTCTGTTCTTTCTCCTTTTCTCATATCCTGAGGCTGCTCCTGTTCTAAATTTGCTCCGGTAAAATGACTCTGTCATTGCAAGGGGCAGAAGATACCACCTATGCTTCTCTTAGGACAGTTTTTTGTACAGTGACATGGCATATATTCAAAGCTCCCACTCTGATAGCAGTTTCCTCTTCTTCAAGTACCCGGGCTTTTCACATACCCTTGGTAGTCTCTCTATCAGAGAGTACCATTGCCCCCTTTTGTTGAAATGCAAGGTGAAAAAAAAAAAAAAAGTTCTCAACCAGTCCCTGTACACAGCTGTTTTGTATCAAATAAGTTTTGTCCTCAGAAGCCTTATTAATTAAGATAAAAATAGACTGGGATTTTTTAGAAATTGTGGCCTACTGAGTGTCATCCTCTGATGAGCTATTTAATGTTAAACATATGTGTGTGTTTTGAGGCCCAAATTTGGTCAAACTGTTTGCTGAGCACGCATCTGTATTTAGTTATATTTGGGTGGTTTTTTTTTTTGTTTGTTTTGTTTTTTGTTTTTTTTGTCTCTTAAACAAACTGATTCACGTCCTAGGTCTCAGTGGTTTGGTTTGCATACACACAAGACTTTAAGTGCTGTGCTTTCTTGCCACTTATTCTCTGATAATTCCCACAGAGATTACCACATATGACATACAGCAAAGTAATTGCATATTACAAGAAAATCCTATTTCAAAATTTCAAGAACAGAAGTCAAAGACTTTCTATACAGCCTTCAAATATTATATGGGATTAAGTATTCCTACAAGTTACCTTATCAAGCAACAATGAGAAGGTTATAGAGCTGTATTTAGAATATTTCACTTTATTTATTTAAATGCTTATTTATTTATTTTGAGAGAGAGAGAGAGCGCCAGCTTAATCACACAAGCAGGGGAGGGACAGAGAGAGAGGGAGAGAGAGAATTCCAAGCAGGCTCCACAGTGTCAGTACAGAGACTGATTCAGGGCTCAATTCCATGAACTGTGAGATCATGACCTGGGGCAAAATCTAGAGTTGATGCTCAACTGACTGAACTACCCAGGCACTCCTAGAATATTTTGTTTTGTAGTATCTTCAGAAGACTTTTGGTAATTGTATGGTCAACCAGTAAGTAAAAATAAATCTTCTTATGAAATAACCACTCTGTACCCCCCAAATCTCATTTTCTAGTAATCACTATTGCAAAAGCAATGTTTACATTTTTATTTCAAGATGGTAATCAAACATTCAGGATATATGTGTTACATATCCTTGTATTTCTTTTATTCCTATTAGATGCAAATTGAGTACTATATACAAATTAGTGTGTAGGTGTTTTGGTACCATCCTATTATGGGAAAGCATACACACATATTTACATACACACAAGAAAGCCAGCAAAAGAGCTATTTATGACTCTTAATACATAAAGCTATGTATATATGAGTGAGGCCATGCTATTGTGATATTGTCTTTGAAGTGTCTAATAGCATTCTAGGCATCAAGTTATTACTCACTTTACCCTAAGTGGAAGTGTAGCTTTTTTCTTAAAATTGGAATCATTTTCTGGTACTTAACCAATGACATTATATTAACCAGCTACTTCATTCCTTCATTCATTACATATTTATTGTTAATTTTCAAACCTACTCTTTGATTTATTTATGCCCTTCCTCCTTCAATAAAGTGTTTGACATGAAAATACATTATTAGATAAATTGAGATACATGTGTGTTTTTAAAGGGTAATTTGGAAAGCAGTATTGATTTGGAAGGGTAAATAAGAAGGATGGGAAGTAACTCAAAGCACTTAAAATAAATAAATTGAAGATGAGAAAACAAATGCCTTTTATTTAATAAAATTAAGTTAATGAAAGTAAAAACTGCCAGTACCCACATTTCAGTTGCACAGTGGTTTGTGGGATGCAATATTGTATTATGAGTTCCTAAATTGGATTTTAAGTCTAATCCTGCTACCATATTTTGCCTTAATTTTGGGAAAGCCATTAAACCTTTATTTTCCTCTTTTCCCCTTAGATATGATATGTTTACATTAGATAAGTAATTTTGAAATTGGAGAAGTAACATCCTCTAAATAGACCCTGGAGTCCTGGGGCCTAGATTTGATTCTCACTCCTGAAATTTGCTAGTTTTATGATCATGTGCTTCTATTTTTCTTCTATAAAATGGAGTTAGTAATAGCACTTTCCTCATGCATTTCAGAAAGAGATTAAATGTGTTTAGATATGTTAGGTTCTTATGGTAGTGTCTACAAACTAATAATGGCCTCATTAGCCACTCTCATTGTTATCATTTCAAGTTGTACTCAGCTGAGCCAAATGGCTCCTTAGAGCTCCCTCAAAGGCTCCATTGGGTGAGCAGGGGTGAAAAAAAGGTGCTGTTAAAAATATAACTATACAAAATAAAACAATATGGGGGCGCCTGGGTGGTTGAGTGGGTTAAGCGTCCGACTTCAGCTCAGGTCGTGATCTCACAGTTCGTGGGTTCGAGCCCCGTGTCGGGCTCTGTGCTGACAGCTCAGAGCCTGGAACCTGTTTCTGATTCTGTGTCTCCCTCTCTCTCTCTGCCCCTCCCCCACTCATGGTCTGCTTCTGTCTCAATAATAAATAAACATAAAAAAATTTAAAAAATAATGTGATTATATTATCATGAAGTATATTCTAAAAATCTATGGGTTTCATTGATTCTCACATTTTGAGTACAAGGACCATTTTTCAATGCCTTGAATTTTAAAATGGCATCCTCTACAAGAGAGTAGTTAAATTTTTAGCACAAATTCTTTGTAATAGTACAATGATTTCAGTATAAACTTTCAATAAATTTGCCTGTATTTGGATAACTGGTAGGAACTTGTTCCTTTTTTTCCCCCAAGACAAGTTGGCTGGAAGGATTTAAAATACTTTGGAGAGGGTATGACAGATTCTCTGATGATTAGTAGACTTCTTGAAGGGAAAGATCTGAGATCCCAAACTTTTCTTTTCCGTAAGATTCAAAGCTAAGAAAATCTTGTTACAGTGAGCATAGTTATCCCTGACTAATATCCTTAAAGTAACATCTCCACAGACTTTTATATTAGTTAAAATACCAATAGATGTGTAACAGATAAATACCAAAATCTCAGTGGTTTAAAACAATAAGGTCTATTCATTCACAGAATAAGGAATGTGGATGTTTCTCATCAGATAGTCTCTATAACTGGTGGTTCAGGATCAAGCCTCCTGCAATTATTCGGCTTCCTTATCTTTAAAATGTGAATTCCAAGTTCACTTTGGGTACCAATATCCAGACAACACAAAGGGAAAGAGAGAAGGTGTGCAACCGCATAGAACCGCATGCTATATGTGGCATATAGCATGTCTTCTGATAATCCGTTGGCCAAAAATCACTTACATGGCCAAACGTATATTTACAGGAGTCAGAAATGTAATCTTAATGTGCCTGCAGGAGAAAAGGAATTGGGCTTGGTAAACAGCCATCTAGTGTCCAGAAGATAAAGGTTTTATTTGATGTGATTTTGGTGGTAATACAGGAAGAGTGGGAATTATGGTTTAAGGAGGTGATAGAAGGTATCCCATCCTAGATCTCATAGGGGAAAGGATTGCACTCTGTTCAAAGGGTTGTGTGAATTCATTTAAAGAGCTGAAACTTTGAATCCTTAGGTCAGTTTTGGTGTGGAATACCCTCCCCATGGCTGAGCTTATTCTCAGTGACACTGGACTTGAAGAAAACTTGAAAGACCCAGTCAGTAATGACAGGGAAAGGCAGAGGGCCTCTTTGAATCTCCCAGATGTTCACTAGAATATAAATCCTTCCTTTGGCCAACCAGCTGCCAGTAATGGTCACAGAGTGTTTTTGTCACATCTGAGTTTTCATTCAATTAATGGATGAGAGCCACCAGTGTTTTCCTTTCGAAATGAATCAGAGCTCTCTGGAATCTTTTTGGCTTTAAAATGGTGCTTAGGGGGAAGCAGAGATATTCTTATGATAATGAGAAGAGATGTTGAGTTGTTTACTGAGAATTAACATGATTATGTGCTTTTATTTTTTCCCTACTATGGGCAAAGTGGGAAATATCAGATACAGTTATTTTGTTAATCACAAAATCACCTGCAGATATTTGAACAATATGTTTATTTGTTTAGGCATAGAATTTATCAGTATGATAAGAGCAGATATGAGCTAACATTCTCATTGCACTAATTCCAAAGCACTCATGGATTTCTTGGAATCAGAATGGAGATTGCTGGGATGGTGAAATCATATTAAATTATGTCCTGGTTCCTTTGTGTAAGAATTTTCTCATAAGGCAGAAAAGCCTAAAGCTATGATTAAAAGAGGTGAGAAAACAGGAATGCGATTCTAATGGCTCTTGTAATTTTCACCTATGAAAGGCTAGCTAACTTAGATCAAGTCAGATTCCAGGAATTTGAGTAGATTGTAGGGATACCAATTTGAACAGTTTTTAGTGGTTTGCTGAGGTCTTTTTGGCACAATGGGTTCCAAGGAGAAAATGGCAATATTGTAGGCACTTCTAGAAGGTTAGATAACTTTGTAATTGTATCAGGCTGTTTTAGCCCCAACTGCTCCTTTGCTTCCTGAGCTGGCCTCAACTCTACAGTATCTTTAAATTTATGGATAACCTGAAAGTACTCTTGTGTCCTAAGATGACTGTATAGTTGATTGCCAAGTCAGGCAACTTTTGAGAGAAAAAGAGACATTATAAATAACTATCTAGGTCAATAGTAAAATAAGAACAAAACAGGCATATTTTATGTAAACCAGAATACAAAAATCTACCCACTTAAGGCAGTTTCTCAAAGTGTTATGTGAGTAATTATTGCATCAGATTCTTCAATGGTATAAAAAGCAAATTCCTGGTTCCTAACCTGTACCAACTAATTAAGAATCTCTGGAGATAGGGGCCTGGCATATGCATTTTAAGAAGCCTCCCAACTCCCGATTCATGTGTTTTTTTAATGGATGCTAAAATTTTCAGGCTTAGATAACAAAATCAATGGTAACAGTGTTGATGAGTCAATCTCATTCGGTTGAAATGCACAATAGAATTTGTAAGTGGGTTTTAACCAGAATAATAGAAAGTTGGTTGTATTTGTTAAAAAGTTTTGTCCTTTCATTTCTTTGCTTATTTCAGTCTTAAATTATGTACAGCAGACTGTTGCCTTCACTGATATAGAGCTAGAATAAAAAGATTTCACTTAAAGACAAATACTGTGTGATCCTACATGTGGGAAATAAGAAGTCAGTCTCATATAAACAAAGGAGAATGGTGACTGCCAAGAACTGGGGTGGGAATGGGAAGGAGGAAATGGGGAAGTGAGGGTAATGGGTACAAAGTTTTAGTTATAGAAGATAAATAGGTTCTGGAGATCTATATACAGCATAGTGCCCATAGCTAACAATACTGTATTGTATATTAAAATTTGTGAAGAGGGTACATTTTATGTTAATTGTTCATACCACACACAAAATTTTATAATAAAAGATGAAGCAGGCTGGATGGTGATGGATGTGTTTATGTTTGTGGCTTTGGTGGTGGTGATAGTTTCATGGGTTGATACCTAGCTCCATACCCATTGGTTGTATATGTTATGTATGAACAGTTTTTTATATGTCGTTTATGCTTCAATAAAGTGGAATTTATTTTTATTTTTTAAGACTAGTCAAATCCAGTAGTGAGAAGGGGGAAAGAGAAGAACAAAGAGTTTGATCTATAACTATGAACAATCAATTGAGATAACTCACTGCTTTTGGACCAGTCAATAAAGTGTTTTTTAAAAAGATTTCACATGTCTTGGGATGCCTGAGTGGCTCAGTCAGTTAAGTGTCTGACTCTTGGTTTCAGCTCAGGTCATGCTCTCACAGTTTTGTGACTTTGAGCCCCACGTCAGGCTCTGTGCTGGCAGTGTGGAGCCTGTTTGGTGTTCTCTGTCTCACTCTTGCACGTTCCCCACTTGTGCTCTCTCTCTCTCTCAACAGCAACAAAAAAGATTTCACATGTCTTTTGAATTTTATGCCATATTTATCATTTTTACCTCTTAAGTCCTAGAAGTTTAATGGGTAGTGATATTAATGTATCCTTTTAACTTTACAAAGAGTTACCTTAATACTATAAGGCTTTCTATCTAATATCACTCAATAATAAAATATTTAAACATCTTTCAGGTATAAGACATTTCATTTAAATTCTAGAATAAAAAACAATACTTTTCTTAAAAAATACAACTATAACCAATGAAAAAATCCTCTCCATAGGTTTTTTAATGATGGGGTATAAATTCACTTTTAGCACACAGTTTGGAATTCACAGTTTCTGTTTTGTTCAGGATCTATAGCAGTCTTTCTTGCATTTGTTCTAAAGGAGTTGGAAGGAAGGTAGCTTTATTGATGTGACAGTGAAGAATCTTAGTTTATGTCATGCTTTTGACATTTGTTCTATGCTTCACTTAACGTAAGCTGGAAAATCAATCTTCCCCCTCAGAATTGGATCTCAGCAACTCTTTGGATGAGAGCAGAATCACTAGACCACCTCATCTTCTTTATAGACTTCTGAGTGTATTTGCTTTTACTACATTTATTTTCTTCACTGGAAGAAGTCTGTTATAAACTTGATGGTCCCCATTCCTCAATCACAACTACCAGTGTTATGAAAATTCAGCAAGGATTTGTATTCTTGGTACAGGAAACTCTAACAGTTATTAGTGTTCTTGAGAGTAGTCAATTCAATTGAATCCATTCAGTCAATTCAATTTAAGTGTCAATTCAAGTATTTAGTGTTTATTAAATGTCAGGCATATTAATAGATAATGAAGATGCAAAATGAATATATTTTAGAGAATCTGTGTATCATTAGAGTGCAGCAAACAACTGAGCAAACCAGAGATAATTTATGTGTGTTGTTACAGTTTTGAGGAGAAAATATGTGTTAGGGATGAGGTCGTTTATGGATTTGGGTTTCAAAAGGCGAATATGAGTTTTCTAAATGAATGACAGGGGAAAATATTTTCAATAGTGAGAATAGAAACTGCTAACATTTGTAAAACAGCAAAGATAGTATTTTTTAAAAAAAATATTTATTTTGAGAGAGAGATTGAAAGTACACATATGCATGCAAGCTGGGGAGGGGCTGAGAGAGAAGGAGAGAGAATCTCAAGCAGGTTTTGTGCTTTCAATGCATAGCCTCATGTGACGGTTGTTCCCACTGTTAGATCATGACCTGAGCTGGAATCAAGAGCCCAACTGAATGAGCCATCCAGGCTCCCACAAAGATAGATTTTAATTATTGGTTTATAGGGTGAAGAAGAGATTAGCTAAATTGACAGACCAAGGCCAGAAAATGGAGATCTTTTATAATGTGGTTAGGAGTTGGATTTTATGTTCAAGGCAATGGAAAGACATTGAAATTTATAGGCAGATAATTGATGATCAAATTCGCAATTTAGAAATAACATTGGTAGTAGTGTTGATAAATATGAGCATCAAGGGTTGAGATGGGAGGGGTAGATATGAATAGAGAACAGCCTAGGTTAATGATGACAAGGATTTGAATCAAGGCAATGAAATTGATTAAAATGAAGGACTTCAAGACATATCTAGGAAGCAGAATTGACTAACCTGGTGATATATACTGTATAGAGAGAGAAGTGGGAAGGGGGGAGGGATGTGAGATAATGGCAAGAGTCAGGATTACTCCTGTATTTCTGTCTTTGCTTACTAAACAGAGGTACCAGTAATAAATAGCACCTGACTTTGAGGCCATATGCTTTAGCCAAAGAGGGAGTAAGACTGCTTATGATTAGAACAGTAGGCAAGTTACTTGAGGATTCAGATAGTCTTATATAGTCTTTCTAACTTTACATATAGAAACACATGAACTCTGGTGTAGGTAACATGATATAGATCTCATCATTACAGAAACCTGTTTTTTGACCTTAAATGTTCAAATAGGGGTCATCAAAATAACTACATTACACTTAATTCTTTCACATTCCGGCTTTCCTTCTGAATGCTACAGTGTAGGCCCATTAGTTTGTCCTCTGGATAATAATTCTTGCTGCTTTGGTCTTTGATCACTTGTTTGGTTAGTATCTGAAGTCTTCTGAAGATGTTGCTCCTCATTTCTCATTTAGGAGATAGGAAGCACATCAAAAAGTTTGAAAGTTGACTAGAGTATCATTGTAAATTGAGTTGGAGGGGAAGGAGTTGAAGATGAAAAGTCGTCTACTTTTAATCAGTTAGATTCAAGCACTTGAAAATTTGGTCCATCTGTTGTTTATGACTTGGTAAAAAAATGGGGTGTGTCTGAGCAGATTTGGCTGTTCAAAAGTTTCTTTTACTGACTCAGTCTGAGGATGTTTCTGAGCAGATTCTATGATTCAAAGGGAGAATCAAAATAAACAAGGAATTGCATTCCCCATGAATATGGGTGGAAGGAGTTCTGTGGCTTTAGAACTATAAGAAATTATCCAGGCATATGCTTCAGTTATCTATTGCAATATAACAAACCACTCCAAAACTCAGTGGTAGATATAACAGAAACCATGTTGTTATAGTTAGGACTTTGTGAGTTAAGAATAAAAATAAAGCATGCTGGGGAAGGCTCAACTCTGTACCATTATAACTGGGGCCTCGTCTGTCGTGGCTTCAATGGCTGAGAATTAGATGACTTTGTGGGGTCATATGTCTGGGGGGCTTGATTATGGCTCATTTTTTCCTTATGTCACATCTTTTGGGGCTGGCATGTCCAAGATAGCATCTTCATTCATGTATCTGGCGCTTGGGCTGGGCTGGACTGGCTGGCAAAGCTGGAGCTGGTTCTCTCTCTTTCTCTGTTTCTCTATGAAACTTGTCTATGTAGCTTAGGATTCTTTATAACCTAGAAATCTCAAAATAGTTGAAATTCTTACATAATGAGTGGCTTCATCTGGAGTGAACATTCCAAGAGCCTTGGCTGGAACTATCTAAGGCTTTCTACGACCTAGCTTCACATGTGCAGAAACACCTTTTTTGTTGTATTCTGTTGATCAAATAAGTCACTAGGTCAGCCTAAATTCAAGAAGAGGGACATCAGACTCGACCTTTTCAATGGGAGGAGGAGTGAAGATTTTATGGTTATAGTTAATATGCTATATAGCACATGATGAAAAGTCTCATGATGATATTTTAATTGAAGTAGAAATTAATCTCTCCTGTTGTCTGAGGTGCAATGTTCTCTGGCTGAGAATAAAAAAGGGAGTGTATATAAGTTGAAGTACTTTGCATTCATCCTGATGTTTGGGATCATGGATTAAGAACTTTCTAAATTATAGAGCTTTCCCACTGCAGAGACTAATAATAACATTAATAGCTATTTATTGAGCAACTGTAATTCTTAGACACTCTGCTTGTGCTTTACTTATTTGACCTCAAGTTCCATGCAAGATATTCTCATATTGCAGTTGAAGACATTGAAGCTGAGGCAAATTAAGTCATTTTCTCAAAGTTATAGTAATAAAGAATACATTTAGATTCAAACTTGGTCTGTAGAGTTGCTCTTGCTGTTTCCAGTATACTCTGCTATGTTTTATGAAAATGGGTTCAGGTATCATTGCACAGTGGGAATAAGAACTCAGTGACAAAGATGTTTGAATGATGTTTGATAATTTTTATGCAAAATATTTTAGGTGCCACTTTGTGTCCCATTTCAGTTTTGCTTTCGAGTTAGTGTAGAATATTGGTGTTTTAACCATTCATAAAAAAAGTAATTTTTGATCAAGAAATGAACATAAAGTTTGATAAGATTTTTAGTTTTTTTCCTTTCCCACCAGAAGGATAGGTTAAAAGTTTGAACTCATTGATGCAGAAAAGGAAGATAAATATGCATGTCTCATGGAATCCACTAGAATTGGTTCTTTGTTACAAATACTTGTTTTGAATCTAAATGTGAAATTCTGATCAACTAAAATCAAAACCTTTCCATTTACATCAGCTTGACAGTTGGGAATTATTTTCTTCCCTTCCTTATGCTTACTTCTAATTATGGAAATAAATGTGTGTTTATTTAGCAAGGTCTCATCTTTCTGACTTCCTTTCTTCCTGGTTCTGCCCAGATTTAAACCTTTCATAGCTTTTTTTATTACTACTGCATCAGCAGATAATTTGCTTCCAGGATTTCTCCAGTTTTGAGTTATCTCACACTGCTCTATGAGCCATGGTCTAGTTCTGTTATCCAAAAGCATGTTACTTCATATCTCTTAAAATTAATCTCTTTATTTATAAAATTTTACCTTCTAGTATTGTTGTAAGAAATAAATAAAATTATATACATAAGTAACTTTCTGCTTGTTGCCTATATAGATATAATTAAAGATGAATTTTGTAGTTCCAATGATGAAACTAATACCAGGTTTTTTCCTCAAAATTAATGAACATGGAGAACATAAAATGAATGAGTGACACAAAGGCTTACAGTATATAAATAAAACCAAATCAAACAGGTCTGCCAAATACATATTCATACGTTGTGTACTATAAAACCCCAGGGGGCACCATTCATGGAAATTAAATAAAGTGAATGATACTCCTAGATATACGAAGTACATAGCCTGTGCAACTGTACATGTAGGATCTGAAAGCAAGCTTCAGTGTGATCTCCTTTCCTTAGGCCTATAGGGAGAAGACCAGAGGATAATGAGCTCAGGGGAGAGTAAATTTTACTTATTATTTGTTCTTTTCCAGGCCTAGTAATTTACATGTTTGTATTGAAGGAAGGTTGTGATTTTGTTCAACAGCTTGCAATCACAGGGTGGTATGTTGCCTCTTTGACCAAAGTGAGGAACAGTATTTACACCAGTGTCTGGTATGGGTAATTGTTTACCTCTCTTCTCTCCCTTTTCTGGTGCTAATTGAGTGTTGTAATTAGTCTTATGGAGAGTCACTGAGTATTCAGGGTCTGGGCTTACCTATCCAAAGAAACCTCCTCTATTTTATTTTTTTTTTAATTTTTTTTAATGTTTTATTTATTTCTAGGAGAGAGAGAGACAGCGTGAGCAGGGGAGGGTCAGAGAGAGAGAGCGAGTCACAGACTGAAACAGGCTCCAGGCTCTGAGCTGGCAGTCAGCACAGAGCCCGACGCGGGGCTCGAACCCACAAACCGCGAGATCATGACCTAAGTGAAAGTCGGACGCTTAACCGACTAAGCCACCCAGGCGCCCCCCTCCTCTATTTTAAAGTTATGTTACTAAAAGGTCTCTACATTTCAAGTATACCATTTTGTTTAAATTTTGTTGAATTTTGTTTAAAACAAACTACTGTACTATAATCAATTTGTATCTCTTATTTAGGTCTTAATGCCCACAGTCCTCAGCCAATTTAGTAGACAGCAGGTTGTCCAAGCAAAGATAGTCTTTTTTGAAAAAAAATTTTAATGTTTATTTATTTTTGAGACAGAGAGAGACAGAGCATGAGTGGGGGAGGGCAGAGAGAGATGGAGACACAGAACCTGAAATAGGCTCTGAGCTGTCAGCACAGAGCCCACTGCGGGCCGTGAGATCGTGTCCTAAGCCAAAGTCAGATGCTCAACCGACTGAGCCACCCAGGCACCCCAAGATAGTCTTTTAAAAAGTGGCATTTGGGGCACCTGGGTGGCTCAGTTGGTTAAATGTCTGACTCTTGATTTCAGCTTAGGTGATGATTTCACAGTTCATGGGATTGAGCACCACGTTGGGCTCTGTACTGACAGTGCTGGGCCTGCTGAGGAGTTTTTCTCTCCCTCTCTCTCTGTCCCTCCCCCCTCCAAAATAAATAAATAATCATTTTCTAAGACGTGGCATTTGTAGACAACCTGCCTCAGAGCCACTGTTGGGCTACTGTTTCCAATGAACTCTTGGGTCCCTGGAAGACGGATAAGATGGGGATCTGCCAAGTAAAGTACTGGCAGGAGGCAACATGGAATTAGAAGCTTTTGGAGGGGATCTATACAGAGGACCTGGCCAGACAGTAACAACCCTACAGAGATAGAGAAAACCCTCAGAGACCATCTGGGTTGGAAGGACCTCAAGTCTGAGGACAAACCCCCACACTGCACTAAGAGCATGAGACCCAGAGAGATCAGGTCACATAGGATATTGGTAGCAGATCCTGAACATCAGGTTTTCAGTGATTCTTGATCCTCCTAGGATCCCTGCCTTGATCTTGCCACAGCACAGGAACTGCCAGACCCTGCTGGGAGCCAGGACTGTGGAGATCCAACTAGGGGATGCTTATGAACCAGGATGATTGGGGAGTGCTCTGGTCTTCTGACCTCCCCTCTGGCCTGGGTTAGGGCCCACATCAGCAGCTGATTTTCTCTGTAATCAGAGGTAGTGCCATCCATCTTTGGACCTGTTTCTTCTAAGTAAATGAAGGACTTGGGCACCATGATGTGGGGTACTTTTGGGTCTTAGTGTATCAGTTACCCAGAAGAGCAGGGCCAGATAGGGGGAAGAAAGGCCCTGCTCCATTCTATGTTCTGGGAGCTCCATGATCTGCCTCCACCTACACTCAGCTCCCAGGAGCCTGAGGGCAGAGCAGTGGGCAGGGATTTACAGAAAATGACATCTTGAGACACTCTGCTGAGGTTCTTTACCACCTCATTAGCTTTCTAATAGGAATGATTCCTTTGAAATGCTCAAGATAGCATAGCTGGCTGACACTGGTTACTTGAGCATGCAGCAGCAGGTGTTGGTGGCCTGTGGGGGTGTATTGAGTCTCTGTGTATGTAGGGTACATTGTGTGTGACTGTCTGTGACTATGTTTGTATGTCTCTATGGGAGGGTCTGTGGAAGAGAGGTTTGTGGGGTTCCCTTTGTATGATTGTGTGCATGTTTTCATCTTGACTCTTTAGAGGACTAAGCCTGAAGCACTCTTACTTAAAAATATTTTTTTTACATTTATTTATTTTTGAGAGAGTATGACTGCACAAGCGGGGAGGGGCAGAGAGAGAATGAGACACAGAATCGGAAGCAGACTCCAGGTTCTGAGCTGTCAGCACAGACCGTGATGTGGGGCTCAAACTCACAAACCGTGACATCAGGACCTAAGCCAAAGTTGGACACTTAACCGACTGAGCCACCCAGGTGTCCTGCAAACCACTTTTACTTTATTGGTCATTTTTGTATCTTTTCAAGTTGTTGGTTTTTTTTTTGTTGTTTTTTTTTTTTTTTTTTGCTTTTTGAAGGAGAGAGAGTACATGGACACATGTGTAAGAGCAGAGGATGGGGAGAAAGAGGGCACATAAGCAAGAGCAGAGGATGGGGAGAAAGAGGGAGAGAGAGAGAATCTTAAGCAGGGGTCTATGTCCAGTGCAGAGCCCAATGTGGGGCTGGATATCATAACTGAGAATATGACCTGAGCTGAAATCAAGAGACAGACACTTAACCAACTGACCCAGTCATGCATCCACATCATTTTTATATCTTAAAAAAAATTGCCTGCTAGTGTCATTTTCTGGGTTTTATTAGATTGCTTATTTTTCTCTTAATTGCAGGACCTCTTTATCTATTAGATGTTGGAATTTTATGTCACAAGTTAAAATGAAATAAAAAATGTTATTTGTATTGGAAGGAGAGCTTGAGCTTCATTTTGGTGAGATTTCTTGGAGCCTCTTTAATATTCAGGCTAAACACAAGTTCCTGTGTTCTAGAATGTAACCTTTCTCTTCAAACACCTTTGGCAGCTTATTGAATATAGAATAAAGTAAAATATGTAAGTCCTTACAAAAATCACTCTAAACTTACCACCATTGCTGAATTTTTCTTTTTTAAGCTTCAGTTTCAGTGTCACATCCATGGAAAGGCCTTCCTGACTAGCTTATCTAAAATTAAATTGTGCATATTATGCTCTATCACAGAGCCTTATCTTCTCCTTCAGTAAACTATATACTGTATGAATAGTGTGTTTTATAGCTCAGTCTCTGTTTTATGTCTATTTGGTTTCTGAATAAAATGTACTAAATGATCATGTGTTAAAGAAATAAAATGAAGGGAGGAGGAAAACAAGGAATGACGAAGAGAGAAACTGAGGAGGAAAAACAGGAAGGAGAGAAGGAGGGAGGACCTTTGGCAAAGACTCTTTTTATCTATGTTTATTCTGGCTACTATAACAAAATACCATAGCCTGGGCAGCTTGTAAACATCAGAACTTTATTTTGTGAAGTTTTGGAGATGGGGAGGTCCAATATCAAGATGCCAGTGTGGTCGTGTTCTGGTGAGGGCCCACTCACTAATTTGTAGCTGGTGCCTTCTTGGTGTGTCTTTACGTGGTAGACAGGAGTCTGCAAGCTCTCTTGGGCCTCCTTTAAGAGGCATTTATCCCCAGAGAAAGACAAATACCATATGATTTCATTCATATGTGGAATATAAGAAACAAAATAAATGAACAAAGAAAAAAAGAGAAACAGACTCTTAAATACAGATAACAAACTGGAGGCTGCCAGAGGAGAGGTGGGTGGGGGATGGGTGAAGTTAAGGGGATTAAGAGTACCCCTTGATGAGTACTGAGTAATACATAAAATTTTTGAATTATTATATTGTATACCTGAAACTAATATAACACTGTTATATGTTATGTAACTTTGTATGTTAGTTAAACTTCAATTTAAAAAAATGGGATTAATATCCCATTCATGAGGGCTCAACCTTCGTGATACAGTTGCCTCTCAAAGGCCTTACCTCCTAATATCATCAGCTTTAGGAGGTTAGGATTTCACCATTTCGATTTTGATGGAAAACAAACATTCAGACCATAGTACTCTCCTTTGAATAAACTTGAATCAGTCTTCCCTGAATCCTCTTTCTAACTAGTCCCTGACCTTGGGCTCTGTCCTTGGCCCATAGACCAGTTTTAGCCAAAATCCTGCTTTACCAAAATCAGTTTACCAAAATCCCCCACCCTTGATCAACTTCTTTATCTCTCACCCTCCATATCTTATCATCCCCTGCTGACCCTCAGCAAAAATACTCTCACGTTGGTTTAGCCAGAATTCTCCTTACCCCTGTGTTTCCTCTTAGTAATTTTCTGTCTACTAACTTACACTCTACTGCATGGCTGTAAATCTCCACTTGTTCTTAACTATATTCAAGATTGAATCCAGTCTCTCTCTCTTCTACTACAATACCTCATTGTGGTAGTCTCCCTAGATAAAGTCTTCCTTATGTTAACAAAGCTTGCTTGTTTGCAGTAAGTAACATGACCTCCCTTAATCCCAGTAACATCAGACATGGGCATCCTCTCCTGTGACATTTTGCAAGCTTTTCAAAATGTTTACATATGATTCTGAAGTTTTACCCAATGAATTTGAAACTTAACTCAAGATTTTTCCTACCACTGTGTTATTATAGAAGTTATCTTGAGTTTAGAGATGTAAATATTTTTTGTTTCTATATAATCACTGGTTAAAGAAAATTTTATTGAAAAGTAATTATATAGTGTAAGTATTAAAACAAAGAACTCTTCTAACAGGGAAACAGTGTAAATAGAAGATATTTTGTGGGATGTATCTTATTATAGGTGTCATAATGTTATTTTCTAACTTCCATTCTCAAAGTAATTTTAAATCAAAAATTAAAATTAATCTTCATTCCTTTTTTAAGTTAAAAATATTTATTTATTTTGAGAGAAAGAGAGAGAGAGAGAGAGAGAGAGCGCGAGTGCGCACGAGTGAGGGAGTGACAGAGAGAGAGGGAGAGAAAGAATCCTAAGCAGGCTCTGTACTATCAGCGCAGAGCTCAACATGGAGCTCCATCTCATGAACGTTGAGATCATTTCCTGAGCTGAAATCAAGAGCTGAATGCTTGACAAACTGAGTCACCCAGGCATCCCTTAATCTTCATTTCTTAAATTCAGCTAAAACATTGCTTTTTGTTATTTTTATAAGAATGTAGTTCAGTTATGCAAAAATATATCTACAGCTTATACTGAATATGACATCCACTCCAGCTGCCTTTCTCACTTGTATTTCCATATATCCTGAGTGAATCAGTCTCCCTTTAGGGTTTTCCAAAAAATCTGGATGTTTCCTAGTTAATAGTCATCTTCATATGCACATGTGAACCGTTTCCATGTTTTTTTTTTTTAAGTTTATTATTAGAGGAGTTTAAAATAAGTTCATATCAACATGGAAAGTGATGGTAGACAACTTTATTCCAATTATAGACCTTCTCTCCCCCATTACTCATAGACTAAGAGGTCATCATAGATGATGAGTAGATAATCAGAAAACTGAGAAAGGAAGGAAATCATGGAACTAATTCAGCTTGGGATGAAGGAATAAATGCCCTTTGCTTGGAGAAAATATGAATTTCCTACTAGAGGAGAAATCTCTTTAAAATATTTAGCTGTGGGGTGCCTGACTGGCTCAGTCAGTAGAGCATGTGACTCTTATCTCACGGTTGTAAGTTTAAGTCCTACATTGGTTATAGAGATTACTTAAAAATAAAATCTTAAAAAATGTTTAGATATGCTAATGATTATTAACTCTTTATTGCAAATTTAGTTGCATTAGTCAGGAACAGTAAGAAACAACTAATGTTTGTGTCTTCCTAAGTAAAAAGATTATGGTAGACATAATATTCCATTTATCTAGTTAGAGAATAGCTTAAACATAGAATAATAATATACTAATTGTAATTTGTGTGTCTGCATGTGTGTATGTGTGTGCATGTGAGCAGAGGCAAAGGTGTCTTTAACACGAACATGCATGTTCTCTGACTCAAAGACAATAGTGGTTGAAAGAACTGGTTGACATCTAGCAATAAGTTCTCCTCAGAATGATTACATTTAAAATCCCCTCAAAGGAGATGGGACTGACAGTAGCCATCAGTAAATTTCACAGCTCAAACAAGAATCTTATTGACAGCAGGGTGTTGAGTATAGAAAATAGTTTCTGCAATGACACTGTCTCCTAAGGTTCAGTTTATACCAAATATCTGTGCAAAGACAGTGTAATGTGGTAGAATGAAAACTGAACTTGTAATCAGTACATGTGCATTAGGTTCCTGTTGAGTTCTTACTACCAATACTGTTGTAGAGAGTTACAGGTCTGGAACTAAAATTCTTTGTCTTGAAATGATCTCTGAATATCTTTTGGGCTTGAAATTTATGTGGTATTCTGATCCTATTTTATCATTGTAGGGATACCATATATAGGAAGATAGCTAGATAGATTAATGTATGTATCTTTGGGTGGGTAGAAAGACAAATGTGTGTGTGTGTGTGTGTGTGTGTGTATATATATATATATATAGACATATACAGTTTTATGAACATATATATGTGGATATATGTATGTATGTATATGCATACATGCAGTTACTTTAATGCATATGTTTATATGTAGAATGACATCTAAAAATTCTTCTGGTCACCATCTATTACTGAAGAAGTAAGTCTTCAAAACAGCAAATAAGACTTGAAAGAGACCTTTAGATTATGAAAAATATTATTAAAATAATTCACAAATATTGATATGTGTGTATTGTAAAAATGCTTCTTAGTGGATACAAATATAAAGGGTGAATAATAAAAATATCATGATATATCCACAAAGAATTATTATATCGAAAGTCTACTCAGCACAGCTGACTATCAGGAATCTAACTTTGATAGAGTAGTAACTTTCACTTTTGGTATATAGTATACATACTATTTGCAGAAACATTTTTTTTTAGCAGTGATCTTAATAAAGTTCATGCAAATAACAAACAGATAGTGAAATCCACATTTTATTCCTTTAGCCAACATTTTTAAGTTCATGGGACACTAAAGACCTCAGTCATCAATCTTACAGAGCACATAACTAAGTGCATATATCATTGCAGAGTGAATGAATACATATTTTGAATTGTCTTCTAGACAGGTTGAATACATTTCTTTGAATAGATGACTGTGTTTGAATGGAATAGGCCCATCAGTGAGAGGTCACAAGTAATCGGCTCTCTCTATATGCTTGCAAGTTTACAAATAACTAAGAATTTAGATGGGAAGTCTTAAAAAGTTGAAACTAAAAAATGACTATAAAGACATGGAACTTTAAAACTGTAAAAAACTTCATTCTTTTTCAAATGTAAGAAATAATAGCTGACTAGTTAAATGAGTTTTTATTTTTTTAAAGTCTCATGGCAAACAGTGACAGAAATAGGACTTCAAACTTATGTTTCTGGGACTAATGTTCTTTCTATCAGACTGTGTTTCTCTCCCACATTTGTTATATTGAACGACTTACAAAGAGCCAGGTTTAACTCTTCACATTAGGAGAAACCATGTGAAAACTATGATTGAGTCTTTCAGATAACTTTTCAGAGCAGGTAATGCAAATGCTGTTTCTCTCACCTGGTTCCAGGAATTGTTTAGTCTTCTACAACTCAGTATAACTATTCATTAGTGACTTCATCTTTTGTTCACACTCAGTTGGCCATGCTATCTATGGACTCCATTGTCTTGAAGCCTTATGTGGTGAAGCATTTGAATAGGTGAAAAGAACACAAGGAGAGGAAAGGTATTGGAGATTATGTGGTGAGTTGTTGCTTTTTTACCTCACTTATTCCTGAATGATCATTTTTACTAACATGCTCTTACTACATCCTTGACATGTGATATATAAGGACTCCCTTAGCTTAGAGCCTAATTGGCAAATGTATCTCCAGCTCTAAATTTAGGTACCGAAGAGTCTAAGAAGCCTTGAAAGCCATTTACCTTTATTTTTTCTTTTTCTTTTTGATTTTGGAGTTATATTGTGTGTGTGAGAATTGAATAGAACTAAAAGCTTAAAAATCTCCCTTATTTACCTAGTAATTCCTGTTCATCTGCTTTTTCTCATGTAATATATCCTCTAGGAATACTTCCTTGACTGTCCAGCCCTTTCTTTCCCAGGAAGAAATAGGTTGTCCCACTCTTTATAGTGAAAATTCCCTAGACTTGCTTTCTCATACTTATTTTAGCAAGATATTGAATTGTGGATTTACTTGTTTGAATCTTTTTAGTCTGTGAGAAAATTGGTGCAGGGGTTGAATCCTCCAATCCTGTACTTCCAGTACCAAGCACAGAAGGACCAAGTAACATATAGCTTTAAAATATAGTATATTGTAGGGGCACCTATGTGGCTCAGTCGGTTGAGCATCCAACTTTGGCTCAGGTCATGATCTCACGGTTCGTGGGTTTGAGCCCCAAGTCGGGCTCTGTGCTGACAGCTAGCTCAGAGCCTGGAGCCTGTTTCAGATTCTGTGTCTCCCTCTCTCTGACCCTCCCCTGCTCATGCTGCCTCTCTCTCTCTCAGAAATAAATAAAACATAAAAAAATAGTATATTGTATATATTGTAAGTGCTAAATACATTTGTACCTCCAGTATATAAAATAATTAAGGCTAGGACATATGCTAGAAAAAAATAATGTTAAGAAGGAGGTATAAGTGGGAGAGGAAGTTGGTGGCAGAGTAGGAGGACCCCTGGCTATCTTGTCCCATAAACACAACTAGGTAACTATCAAACCATCCTGAATACCCCTAAAATCAACCTGAAGACTAATGGAACAAACTCCACGATTAAGGAGAGAGAAGAGGCCACAATGAAGAAGATAGGAAGTGTGGAGATGTGGTTTAGGGGAGAAATGGATCAAAGGTGATGCAGAGGGGAGGGACCTGTGGTCAGGGAGAAGGAGTAGAGAGAGGAACACACAGGGGAATGCACAAGGAGAACATTTCCCTGTAGCCATTGTCTTGGAAAATGACACGGCTGGAATTTTGTTAGTTTTTATGACCAGCTGGGTTTAGAATCTGGAGTTTTAAAGGTCATTGGGCTTAGCTGGGATAGAGCCTGGAGGGAACTGCACTGCTTCTAGAGAGAAGGCAGACAACCTAGATGGAAACAGTGATCTGAAAAGTGCCTGAGGCTCACAAGTAAGATTGTTTGTTCTTCTCTGAGTGCTTCCCTAAAAGGCAGCATTCACAGGGAAGCCTCCACCTGAACAAAGGAGCTGTCTGGCACCATTTCCCTCACTTGCCTCTCAGCACAGACACCCCTGCAGGAAGCAGCACAGTGCCCACATTAGCTGCCTAACTTGGTTACATCAAGCCCCATTTCCCTGTGCACATGCAAGAATGCCATTCTCAGTCAAGCTTGGCTCAGTCCCAGCACAGCCAGCCCCTCCCCCAGAAGACCAGCGTAAACACCTGCACACACCATGTCTCCTGACAAGAAAGTTCTACAGGGCCTCAGTTTTAGTGGAATTGGTGTCAGATCTCATTTCACAAGCAGATCAGAGCACACCTAGCAAAGACTCACCGCATTCAGGTCAAAGACCAAAACTACCCATAGGAGGCAAGGAGAGCCTCTACAGACAGCTGGCCTGAAGGATGAGGCAGCCAAAACAAAACAGCAGAGCACTCACAGCACACGTGTGAGACACTCCCTAAAGTGCCATGCCCTGGCCACTACATGACCTTTTCTTCATAAGGCCATTACTTTCAGCAACAGGAAACATACTGGCTTTTCTAAGATGGAGAAGAAGGCAGACAAAATGCTAATATGGAGGAATTTATCCCAAATGAATAAAGAAAATAAGGCCAGAGCCAGAGACCTAAGCAAAACATATATAAGTAACATCCCCAAGGGAGAATTTAAAGCAACAATCATAAGGATACTCACTGAGTAGAAGACCTCAGTGAGACCCTTACCACAGAGATAAGAGAGTTAAAAAAGAATCAGTCAGGGAAGAGTGCAGGGAAGAGTGCAATAAACAGATTAGAAATACACTTGATGCAGTGAACAGCAGGCTGGAAGCAGCAGAGGAATGAATTAGTGCCCTTGAAGGCAAAATAATGGAAAATAATGAGGCTGAATAAAGAAAAAGAGGAATTATGGAACACAAGAATAGACTGGGGGAACTCAGTGACTCCATCAAATGTAATAATATTCATATTCTAGGAATCCCAGAAGAAGAGAGAGAAAAGGGGGCAGAGCATGTTTTTGGAGGTAATAATAGCTGGAAACTAACCTAATCTGGGAAAGGAAACAGATATTCAGATCTAGAAGGCACAGAGAACTTCCATCAAAATCAACAAAAGCAGGCCAACACCAAGGCATATTGTAGTTAAATTTGCAAAGTATAATGATAAAGAAAAAAACTTTAAAGCAGCAAGACAAAAGATGTCCTTAACTTACAGGACCCATAGGGCTAGGCTAGCTAGAGATTTCTCAAAGGAAAGTTGGCAAGCCAGAAGGGAGTGGCATGATATATTCAAAAGTGCTGAATGAGAAGAATCTGCAGCCAAGAATATCCAGCAAGTCTGTTAATCATATTAAAAAGAGAGAAAAAGAGTTTCCTAGACAAACCAAAGGAATCCATGATCACTAAACCATCCCAGCAAGAAATATTAAGGGGGACTCTGAGTGCAAAGGAGAGACCAAAAGTGACAAAGACAGTAAAGAATCAGAGAACATCTCCAGAAACAACAACAAAACAAGTGATAAAATGGCACTGAATACATATCTATTAATAATTGCTTTGAATGTAAGTGGACTAAATGCTCCAATAAAAATAAATAGTGTTAGAATGGATAAAAAACAAGACCCGACTTTATGTTGCCTACAAGAGACTCATTTTAGACTTAAAAATACATGTGGATTGATAGTGAGTGGATAGAGAAATATTTATCACACAATGAATATGAAAAGAAAGCCCGGAGTAGTAATATATGTATGAAAAACTAGACATTAAAACAAAGACTGTAACAAGAGATAAACAGGGGCACCAAATTGTAATAAAGAGGACAATCCAACAATAAAATCTTACAACTGGGGGTGCCTGGGTGGCTCAGTCAGTTAGGCATCTGACTTCAGCTCAGGTCATGATCTTGCCGTTTGTGGGTTTGAGCCCCACGTTGGGCTCTGTGCTGACAGCTCAGGCCTGGAGCCTGCTTTGGATTCTGTGTCTCCCTCTCTCTCTGTTCCTTCCCTGCTCATGCTCTATGTCTCTCTCTGTCTCTCAGAGAATAAACAAACATTTAAAAAAAGAAAATCTAACAACTGTAGATATTTATACACCACCCTAAGGGCACTCTAGTATATAAAACAATACCAAACATAAAGGAACTCATTGATAATAATATAATAATAGTAGGGGAGGGAGGTATAAGTGAGTAGAAAGAAGGTATTGGGAAAAATCATGATTTATGATTATTAAAGTGTTTTTTTAATCTAGTATACTATCAGGATTGCAGTAGAAGAAAAGGCTGCTAAATACTCTGAAAATTTGTAAAATGCATTCTCAGTAGTTCATCAGTTGAAATATGGTTATATCCTCATAGCTGCTCATCTTTCAGATTTTTCTTAGGTGACAACTTCTTGCTATTGTTTCTGAAGCTGACTTTTTCTTTATCTTTTAGATTTTAGTGAGATTAGTTATGGTGATTTACCACTAAGCACTTCAAGATGTATTAAGTTATTTAGGCATCCATAATGAATTTGAGAGGGAATATAGCTGAGTCTTAACATGGAGATGCATTTTTAAAAAGCACAGTTAGTGTCCAAATCATTTTAGAAAAACAACCCCTCTTTTTAACCATTTCTCGTTAAAAAAAACATAAAAGGGAACTTAATTCCCTTAAAAAGGAACATTCTTCAAATCTCCATCCTCCTACCCAATTTTCTTGCATTCCATAGCATTGTAGAATTTCTCACACAGAAATTCCCAATTATATCCAGCACTATTACCCATTTATATTTTTTCCTTATTCTTTGCTGCAAATCTTCCATTATTTTCTTATTAAAATAGTTTTTATGTGTCTCCTTCCAAGCATTTCATTTTTATTTTAGATAGAGATCAAAAACTGGATCAGAAATGATACAATTGGGGGGACTAATTTGGGAAGTAGAAACACTTCAGTATTGATTTTTTATCATGTCCTATAAAGTATTATGATGATTTTATGCTATATTTTCACCTTATCTACTGCATTTTAATTTCATTGAGGAGAAATATTAAGAATTTTGTAACTTTGTAGCTGCCACCTCAAATAGTCATGGAGGAAATGGCCAATTATTTAGACATGACAAAGACTTGAGATGCTTTAATGCCTTTCCATCCCTAAGAACAGAGGTTTTTGACAAACTAAGACCAATAGGATGGCTGTCTATTTTGTAAATTAAGTGTTATTGGAACATATCCAATCCCAGTGATTTAGTGCATGGCTGCTTTCAAGGGCAAAGTTGATTAGTTGCCATAAAGACCAGAAGACTGGCAAGCCTAAAATACTTATTATTTGGTCTTTAAGAAAGTTTGCCAACCCCTGCCTTAGAAAACAAATCCAAACTCCGCAGCTTGTTTAAAAAATATGTGTTAAATTTGGCTGTCCAGTATTTCATTCCTGTTAACTATTTTGAGGATAATCTCTACTTTTGTTTGGTTGTTCCATTGAAAAGACCCCAGCTCATGCTTTATCAAAGCTTCTCACCTACAGGATTGAATATGGAGCAAAATGGTGCAATGATGAGAGATGGATCAGATTATTTCACATCAGTTATGTTGGTAGTATCCCGCCTCTTGGGCAGTAACATTCTGGCCAAAATGTTCCTGTTACAGGAAGGGTCTCTAACTTTCTGTTCTATCATCTGCCAAAATGTTCTGGTTTTCCTTTAGCTCCACAGCAGTACTATGAACCTCTGGTGTTTTTCCCCAAGAACCCTTGAGGTCAAGGACAGACCGATTTGGTTTTTATAATTTGCTACCAGAACATCCTAACATATATACTTGGCATAAAAATATGCTGAACATCCTAACATATATACTTGGCATAAAAATATGCTGAACATCCTAACATATATACTTGGCATAAAAATATGCTACTAATTTGGTACCTGCTCAGGGCTATTGGTCAGGGCTATACACAACTCCAGAAAATGCTATTCACTTGACATCATTATGAATGGTACTTTTTGGAGTTGTTCAGTGCCTAAACTTCATAGCTGAAAAAGACTGTCTTGCATCTGCTTATCTTTCCAGCTCTCCTTCAGTTGTCTTACATCCATGCTTTTTGCTCTACAATTGAGTCAGTTATAACTACTTTTACTATTTACACAGGCCATGGCATCATTTGGTCTTCTTGTGATCACTTTCTTCTCAGTGCTAAATACAGACTCTTCATAGTTTGTGCATCTGCCAAAGTCCTATTCATCGTTTAATGCTCTTTTCCAGATATCACTTCTACTGTAAAACTTTTTCTTTCACATCATTTTCCTGCCACCTACCATAGGCATTCATAGTAAACGACTTTATCAGATGTATGCATAATAACTGGTATGCATTTCTATCAACTCATCTCATGATGGTTTTGTTAGTCTTCTGTACTAACCTGTGTGCACTTTGAGCAAACAAATTTGTCTAATCGTGACCTACTAGAGGAGACCCTAGCACATAGCAGGTGCTTAAGTGGCTTTCTCTTTGTGTATCCTTTATTGTATTGTTTAACACTCATAATTCACTGAATGAGTCAAGTATTTACTACCTAAGAGTTTCAATTCCCCATTATCACCTATATCCAAATGCAGCAATATTTCCCTCTTTCTACAACTTACCAATGTCAACTAAAAACAAATCCTAACTTAGAAAGGAGAGACTTTATTGGAAAAAATAATTGCAAGGAGGAGTCTATTGCAATGAGGGAGAGGACTGTTGCAAAAGAGAGTACATGTGACCATGAGATCTGCAAGTCTCTCAAAAGTCAGGCAAAAGGGGTTTTCTTTTATTGGTAGGGGTAAACAAGGTTAGAAAGAAGAGGGTGTGGGGAAGTGGGACAAATGAGTGGCTTGATTGGGTAGTGAAGAGAATATTTTACCCAGCCTGTTCTCAGAAGAGATTATATGTTCACTCAGGCTGACGGTGAATCAGAGTTCTGGACTTTGGAGGAAGAAGTAAAATTTTAACTAAAGTTTGGCTACCAAGCATTTTATCCCAGTTGATTAGTAGGAACAGCAGTTCAGCTGATGATTCATAAGGCCAAACAATAGGAATTTGGAGGATCATTGGCCTTGCCATAGATAAACAGAGGAGGCACCTTTGAGTCTTTTTTATTTAACTGGGGAAGGACGGGTCTTTGCCATAAGCTGTTTTCCACAGCACAAAGGAAAGGGGATATTTTCACTTTTGCTGTTTTCCAGGATTACAGGGTTCAGGTAAAATTGAACACTGTCACCAATGGTAAAGTTTTCAGTATCATAGGACAAAATTAGATCTAAGTAAAACTTCATTTTCTTTTCCAGTGATTATCACAAAGCCAATAATGTGTTCACTTTTTAAATTTAGCTACCTTTTATCTTAGAAAGTTCCCCAAATTAAATAAATCAAGGATACTTATATGAAAAAGAAAATATTGCTTTGCTGTGTAAATCAGTGTGGACTGGGTATCAGAGACTTCTCCAATTCCTTTCAAGCTAAAGTCACCTTCATTTACTCGATAAGACTGTAGAGGGCACAATTATACTGGAACAAAGCATGAATGAAAGACTGAGAACTTAAGTAATAAAACACACCTAGCCAATCACCTGAATGTGGGCTGTCAGTGATTCATATCAACCTTTTAGAACAAAGTTGTTATTTTTTATCTTTTAAAAAGAAGGTTTTCTTATTTGTCACTCTGCTTGCTTTTTAATTAATCTTAATCACATTACATGTGGGAACTGTGTTTGAAGAAGTAGAATTGTAAATGATTCCAGAATTATTGTTATATTCACCTGCTTTAAAATGTTATTGTAAGGCTAAGGCAAGGAAGGGAAAACTGGGAAAATGAGCAAGCCATGTTAAAAACAAGTGACGAGTTTCTGTTACTCTCTTGGGAGTAGCATATATTAGGTGAAAGACTAGGAATTAGTTGAGATATCCATAAACTATTTGAAGCATGGCTTTTACATAGCTAAGTAAAGGTTTCTCTAATCATTAGCCCATTTGGGGTTTCAAAATCCTTTATTGTTGTTGATGCCATTACTACCAAAGTGAAGGTTGGCCTTATTCCTATCAGTTTGCTCCTTCCCTTGTACTGTGATGTGTGTAAACCAAGTGGGATATATTTACTATTGTTTAAAAATATATATATTTATGGGGCTCCTGGGTGGCTTAGTCGGTTAAGCATCCGACTTTCGCTTAGGTCATGATCTTGCGGTTCGTGGGTTCGGACCCTGCGTTGGGCTCTGTGCTGACTGCCAGCTCAGAGCCTGGAGCCTGTTTTAGTCTGTGTCTCCCTCTCTCTGACCCTCCCCTGCTCACGCTGTCTCTCTCTCTCTCTCCTAGAAATAAATAAAAATATTAAAAAATACATATATTTATTTATTTAGAGAAAGAGGGAGAGAGAGAGAGAGAGAGAGAGAATCCCAAGTAGGCACCATGCTGTCAGTGCAGAGTCCAACACCACATTTGAACCCATGAACCAAGCAATGAGATCATGATCTGAGCTGAAACCAAGAGTCAGATGCTTAACTGACTGAGCTACCCAGGTGTCCCTATATGCACTTTCCTCACCCTGCTTTCATTTCACATTCTACCAAGACTTTTATCTCCATCAGTAATGACTTTGTTTTTCTTTTGTCTCATTTACTTTAAAATCTCAGTTGCCATTGATAATTTGTTGTCCATAGTTTCCTATCTTTTCCCTTGAATTATGAGTGTATACTACCTTGTTACTCTTCTTACACATTCAAGAAATCAGTCTGTTACATTCAGTGTTTCTTTTTGACTCTTCTCATTACAGTATTTCGGGAATACTATAAAACTTCAATATTTTGCCTGCTCCTTCTTCTCCATCAGAGTATTTATTCAGTTTTATGGTTCCAACTAAAACTTACCATTGGATTGGATATTGCCTCAATGGCAAACGGCTCTGGTATTTATATAGTTTACTATATATTTATATAGCTTCAGCTTTATTTTGCTTACTGATGTGTAAATATTTACAAATGGGTGCTTTGCTTTTCCTTAAGAGATGGCTATTGAAAATCACTTTTTTCCTCCAAAACACATCCCCTTTTCTGATTTGTCATTGTTGTACCTGTGCTATAATCTTTAGATATAAAAACCTATTTGAATATTTTTAACTTACTCTTTACTCTGCAAGCTCATTGCTATCCTCCTAGGCCATGCCCTTATCCAGGTAACTACTCTAGTCTGAATTCATTAGAGTTCAAGATGGCAGACTTTCTTTTTTTATATTCAAGTGCAATGAATATACAGTGTTATATTAGTTTCAAGTGTATAGTATAATTATTCAATGCTTCTCTGTATTACTTATTGCTGATCACACTAAGTTTACTCTTAATCCCCTTTACCTATTTCACCTTTGCCCCCACCAACCTTTCCTCTGGTAACTATCAATCAGTTTGTTCTCTATATTTAAGACCCGGCTTTTGTTTGTTTGTTTGTATTTGTTTTCTTTGTTCATATGTTTTATTTCTTAAATTCCACACATGAGTGAAAAGTATATGGTATTTGTTTTTCTCTTTTTTTTTTTATGTTTTATTTATTTCTAGGAGAGAGAGAGAGAGACAGCGTGAACAGGGGAGGGTCAGCGAGAGAGGGAGTCACAGACCGAAACAGGCTCCAGGCTCTGAGCTGGCAGTCAGCACAGAGCCCGACGCGGGGCTCGAACCCACGAACCACGAGATCATGACCCGAGCGAAAGTTGGACGCTTAACCGACTGAGCCACCCAGGCGCCCCTCTGACTGACTTTTTTCACTTAGCATTATATCCTCTAGATTCACTGATGTTGCAAATGGCAAGATTCCACTCTTTTTTATGGCTAATACTTCATTATATATACCACATATATATGTCTACACACACACACACACCATACCTTCTTTATATTCATCTTTGGATGGACATTTGGGTTGCTTCCACAATTTGACTTTTATAAATCATGGTGCATATGTCTTTTTGAATTGATGTTTCTGTTTTGTTTGCATAAATACTCATTAATAGAACTACTGGCTTATATGGTAATATTATTTTTAATTTATTAAGGAAACTCTGTACTATTTTCCACAGTGGCTGCATCAGTTTGTATCCCCATCAATAGGGCATAAGAATTCCTTTATCTCCGTATCGTCACCAACATTTGTTATTTCTTGTCTTTTTTGTTTTACAGGTTTGAGGTGATATCTAAGTGTTTTGATTTGCATTTTACAGCTGCGTAGTGTTGAACATCATTTTATGTGTCAGTTGGCCATCTGTATGTCTTTTTTGGAAAAATGTCTTCATGTCTTCTGACCATTTTTAAATTGGACTATTATTTTTTATGTGTTTTGAGTTGTATAGCTTCTTTATATAATTTGGATTTTAACCCTTTATCGGATATATCCTTTGCAAATACATTCTCCCATTCAGTAGGTTGACTTTTTATTTTGTTGATGGTTTCCTTTGCTATACAAAGCTTCTTATTTTGGTCTCTTCCTGATGGTTTATTTTTGCTTTTGTTTCCCTTGCCAGAAGAAACAAATCTAGAAAAATGTTTCTATGGCTTATGTCAAAGGAATTACTGCCTATGTTTTCTCTTAGGAATTTTATGGTTTCAAGTCTCAAATTTAGGATTTTATTCCATTCTATGTTTGTGTATGGTGTAAGAAAGTGGTCCAGTGTTATTCCTTTGCATGGAGCTGTCCAGTTTCCCCAGAACCATTTGTTGAAGAGACTGTCTTTTTCCCACTGTATATTCTTTTCCCCTTTGGTGTAGATTAGTTGTTCTGAAAGCATGGGTTTATTTCTGGACTTTCTAGTCTGTTCTATGATCTATGTATCTACTTTTGTGTCAGTACCATACTGTTTTGATTACTACAGTTTTATAGTGTATCTTGGAATCTGGAATTGTCATACATCCAGCTTTGTCCTTCTTTTTCAAGGTTTCCATAGCTATATAGGGTCTTTTGTGGTTCCATACAAATTGTAAAATTATTATTTTTTTGTAATTCTGTAGAAAATGCTGTTGTTATTTTGTAAGAGATTGCATTAAACCTGCAGATTTCTTTTTTTTTTATTTATTTCTAGGAGAGAGAGAGAGAGAGACAGCTTGAGTAGGGGAGGGTCAGAGAGAGAGGGAGTGACAGACTCTGAAACAGGCTCCAGGCTCTGAGCTGGCTGTCAGCACAGAGCCCGACGCGGGGCTCGAACCCACGAACCGCGAGATCATGACCTAAGCAAAAGTCGGACGCTTAACCGACTAAGCCACCCAGGCGCCCCACCTGCAGATTTCTTTGGGTAGTATGGGCATTTTAATAGTATCCTCAAATCCATGAGTGTGAAATATTTTTCTTTTTATGTCATCTTCAATTTCTTTAATTGATGTTTTATAGTTTTCAAAATCTAAATTTTTCACCTCCTTTATTAAGTTTATTCCTAGGTATTTTATTCTTGTTTTTGGTGCAGTTATAAATGGGATTGTTTTTTATTAATTTTTCTTTATGCCACTTCATTATTAGTGAATAGAAATGCAACAGATGTCTGTGCACTGGGGCTCAAACCCATGAACCATGAGATCATGGCCTGAGCCGAAGTCAGACACTTAAGGGATTAAGCCACCCAGGTGCCTCCCAGGTGAATATTTTTAATGCCAGTTTTGAATTGCTGCTTTCCTGATCAGAAGCTGCATTTAGTCTACTTTGTCTCTTTTGTCTAGCTTTGCAGAGTGCCTATTATCCTATCCTAAGGAAGTCCTAAGAAGGTAAATTAATGTTTCATATAAGAGCAAGCACCCTGGAGGTAAATAGTCTGAGTTAGATTATAGTTTCTTAATTTACCAATTGGGACAGTTATTTTTGTTTTTCTGTGCCTTGATTTCTACATTTGCAAAATGAAGATAAAGATAATTGGATTGATGTTAGAATGAAATGAGTTAGTGAATCTTAAGCACTCAGAGTGCCCACTATTTAATACATGCTCAGTATGCATTAGTTATTATTACTTTGTCAACCTCTACATTTCAAAATCTTTTATGCATGAGTTTGATATCCATATGTTTAAAACAACATATCCCATCTTTTAAAAAAATGTATGTGTCGTCACAGTGAAATTACAGAATATAAAATCAGTGGTGTTTTTATGATTTGTATACTTTTCTTCTTTCATAAGCCTGTAAGTCTCCTTGAAAAAATTCCAAGTACTGTAGTTTAAAACCATTGGTCTGGGGTACCTGGGTAGCTCATTTGGTTTGGGTCCAACTCTTGGTTTCAGCTTAGGTTGTCATCTCATGGCTAATGAGTTTGAGCCCCACATTGGGCTCTGTTTGATAGTGTGGAGCCTGCTTGGGATCTTCTCTCTCTCCCTCTCTCTCTGTCCTTCCCCTGCTCATGCGTTCGCGCTCTCTCCCCCTCTCTCTGTCAAAATAAATAAATAAACTTAAACAAAGTTAAAAGATTTTTTAAAAAATAAAACCATTGATCTAAGTGACTTTTGACAGATTGACTAAGTAATATCTAAGACCACCAGATTGTAGAAACAGCAAGCATTTTAATAATTCATCTACTTATTTGCCCGTCTCAAATGAGGCATTCTAGCACAAGGGAGTTATATTTGAAAAGATTACCTAGCACAGACAATTTACATGTCTTTTGGTAAATTAATTTAGATCAAAGGAATAAGCCTAATTTTTTCATATTTTTTTCAGAGAGAATGAGGGAGAAGTTTAAATTGGAAATCATATTTAAGCAATAAAAGTATTATGTTATTATAACTTATATACAGAATAACTTGTTTGCCCTTTGAATATTTGTAGATGATTGAAAGCATTATTTTTTGAACTGAAACTGTGAGATATCAAATGTATTTTATAAATAATAATGCTGGCTTAGTAATATTTGCTTTTCAACTCTAAGCCTAGTAAAACTTTTCATTTTACTGATATCACCATTTTGGCAAAAATATATTTCTCTCTAATCCTTAACTGGAAATTTTTAAGAAAAAATTCATTGTAATCGTTAAAAGAAAGGTGTTATCATGGCATCTTGGTGTCTCTGTTGAGTAAGTGTCAGACTTTGGCTCAGGTGATGATCTCATGTTTTGTGAGTTCAAGCCCTGAATTAGGCTCTCTACTGTCAGCACAGAGCCCACTTTGGATCCTCTGTCTGTCTCTCTCGCTGTCTCTCCCCAGCTCGCTGTCTCTCTCTGTTTCTCAAACAAACAAACAAACAAACAAACAAAAAATTAAAGAATGAAAAGTGTTATCTTAAACTATCCTGTCTCAGTCTTTTTTAAAAAATTAATTTATTTAAATACAAGTTAGTTAACATACAGTGTCATATTGGTTTCAGGAGTAGAACACGTTGATTCATCATTTACATACAATACCCAGTGCTCATCCCAACGAGTGCCCTCCTTAATGCCCATCACAAATTTAGCCCTGTCTTATGCTTAGAAAGATTTTCCTGAAAGGGGGTGATAGGCACGGAGGAGGGCATTTGTTGTGATGAACACTGGGTGTTATATGGAAACCAACTTGACAATATACCATTTAAAAAAAAATAAGTTTGTTTTGTGCTCTCTACCTGCAAGTAGTGTTATATTAAAGGAGTCTCACTGACTGTCTAGGTCTGTCTGTTCAGGAAGTGTACTTTTAATGGTGTCCTTTAGACTCTCTTGTTGTGCCTTTGGTTATTTTATTTCTTTACTCATAGTGGTATTTGGACTCTCTACCTTGTGTACTTTGGCTTGTTTCTTGAGGTAGCCCTATGATGCTGTCTTCTTAGTGGACTCTGTCTCTTCCTTCCAGACTCTTGCGGTTTAGTGTCGTTTGGCTTCAGCCCTTCTTTGTTTGGGAGATGCAGGCAGGAAGTATAGAACTTCCTATTTCTCCGCTATCTTGCCTCATCAACAAATATGATTTAAAAATATATCCAGGGGTATCTGCGTGGCTCACTTGGTTAAGTATCTGACTGGCTCACGTCATGGTCTCACAGTTCATAAATGCAAGCACCATGTCAGGCTCTGTGCTGATATCTTGAAGCATGGGGCCTGCTTTGGATTCTGTGTCTCCTCCTCTCTCTGCTCCTCCCTTGTTCACACTCTGTCACTCTCTCTCTCAAAAATAAATAATAAAAACCATAAAAAATATCCAGATGTTCAGGAATTAAGCATTTTACTTAAATCCATGAATTAAAGAAAAAATCACAGTGAGTTTAAGAAAATAACTTTTAGCTGTACTCTTACAGTTTCTTGTACATGTATGCACTGTGACACTCATCACAGTTTCCCTCAAAAGCACATGCACTAATAGAGTCTGTGTCTTATTTATCTAGCTTCCTCTAGGGTCTGGTAAGAACAAGTGAATATGCCCATGAAATGATAACTGACTGTATAAGATAGAATTCTTAGTTTTAAGGAACTTAATTTGACTTTGATAATTTTAAGAAGAAAATTAATTTATTATAGCGATACAGAGTAGTTCACAGAATTTCTTGGAGCATCAGAGAACCTTGGGCCTGAACTACCAACCAGGAGAAATGTCTAAATTCATTTAGCAGTCTGACCTGACAAAAATACAAGTGCCATTACTGTTGGATTACTTGATTACTCTGCAGATTGTAATGCTAAACTCACAAACTCACAAACACAGAATATTAGATACTTCTGCTTCTGGAAAATGGATGTTGCTTCCACTACTCTCCTTTTATGTGACCAGAATAGATTCTGCAATTGCTGTTTTTCTCTCACTGGCAGCATCTAATTCCAAATGTGGGCTATGTGCACAGGACTGATAGAATTTGGTTCCAGTGCTACTGCCCTAGTTTCAGAAGAGGCTGAGACAACAAGTATTTGGGATCTTTAGCTTCTATAGTAGGAGGTGGATTTGCCTTATACAGTGGGAGTTTCCTAAAACATAAGGAGCAGACTTGGTTCATGTTATTTATCTCTGATTTTTCTGGCACAGGTTGGTTTTGACAAGATATTTAGGGTGAAGTCTATTTACTGATCTTTAGGTTCTCTGAGCATGATATCATCAAAATAAAAGATGAATTTGGTTTTAGAAGTTCAAGCACTTGGGGTGCCTGGATGGCTCCATTGGTTAAGTGGCCGACTTTGGCTCAGGTCATGATCTCGCAGTTTGTGAGTTCAAGCCCCACATCAGGCTCTGTGCTGACAGCTCAGAGCCTAGAGCTTGCTTCCGATTCTGTGTCTCCTTCTCTTTCTGCACTTCCCCTGCTCACACTCTGTCTCTCAAAAATAAATAAACGTTAAAAAAAAGTTCTTTAAAAAAAGTTTGAGTTCTCTGTGAGCTAAGGTATCGTAGAGCGAAAAAGTTTGAGGCAAGACAGTGAAATAATACTGTCGCCTTGTGAGTTGCAAGCAAATTGTTCTGATGTTCTCAGCTTTTTAGAGTAAAGGAATAAAAGCATGTGCCTAATCAATAGCTATTGATTCCTTAGAAAGCAAGGCAGGTTCCCTAGAACTTTATTGATTTGTTCTAGTGAAAAGACCACATATAGAACAATGGCTTTGATTTTCTGTCTCGAGGTGATCAAATTTGTAACAATCCTCTATTATACTCTTGAATACCCTGACTTGTGCACTAGACAAAATGAAAGTACTTAAAAAGGAATATGATAGAAATCGCCAACCCTGAATCTGTCACATCATCATTGATGAAACTAATCACTGTGATTCTCTCAGGGATGTAGTCATGCTTTTGATATACTGTTACAGTAGATAGAGGAAGCTCTAGGGGCTTCTAGAGGGCCCTTCCTAATAAGGAACATTATTTTCTGAGGCATGTAGCCAAGATGGTGATTCTGCTTGTGGCTGAGTGTTCCTCTTTAATGATTGATATACTGTGAAACTAATGAAATATCCATGGGATTTTGCAAATATCCATGGGATTTTGGGATCCTACTAGTATGACTGTGTGTGAGGCAGACTTAAGCCAAAATGCCATTTATTATCTCATCTTCACAAGTCTCCACTCTGACCCATGGAGAGTAATAGCATTGGAGGTACCAAGAATTAATACACTGAAGGCTGAAGAGTTTGGCATGGAAAAATTGGCTACCACTTTGTAGGTAACTCTTCTTTGCAAGGTCATTACATGCCTCCAATTATAGTAAAAATAATCACACCATATACTATAAAATGTACTTCTTAGAAAAGTAGCAAAGTGTGGGTTTTGGAGATTCAGCTATTCATTATTAGAATCTACCACTGTATCCTTTTTCCACTATAAAAAATTTCCAATTCTTTTTCAGTCAGTGCCCTGTTCCAAGATTCCAGTTAACTCTCATAATGAGGCAGTCCTCAAAATTAAATGTTGAGTGTTTTTCTATCTCAACTTGTTGGTGGGAGGAATAACATTTTTACCACATTCACAGAAAGTCTATAATATTTTGGCATTGCCTTGAGCTGACAGTTTAAGACTTGAACATGTCTTTCTCATTATTTTTTAATTATTTTATTAATTTATTAAAAATTTATTGTAGTAAAAAAATTGAACATGAACTCTACCTTCTTTTTTTTTTTTTTATATTTTTATTTATTTCTAGGAGAGAGAGAGAGAGATAGCGTGAGAAGAGGAGGGTCAGAGAGAGAGGGAGTCACAGACTGAAATAGGCCCCAGGCTCTGAGCTGGCAGTCAGCACAGAGCCCGACGCGGGGCTCGAACCCACGAACCGCGAGATCATGACCTAAGCGAAAGCCGGACGCTTAACCGACTAAGCCACCCAGGCGCCCCTGAACTCTACCTTCTTAAAAATTTAAATGTATAGGGATGCCTGGGTGGCTCAGTCATTTAAGCGTCTGACTTTGGCTCAGGTCATGATCTCACGATTTGTGAGTTCGAGCCTCCATCAGGCTCTGTGCTGATAGTTTGGAGCCTGGACCGTGCTTTAGATTCTTTGTCCCCTTCTTTCTCTGTATCTCCCATGCTCACATTCTGTCTCTGTCTCCCCCAAACATAAAAAAAATAAGAAAATTAAAAATAATTTAAGTGTATAGTACAATAGTGTTATATAGAGGGACATACTGTGTTGTACACAGACCTCTAAAACAGTCATCTCACAAAACTGAAACTTTATACTCATTGAACAGCTCTCCATTTCCTCCTCCTACTAGCTGCTAGCAACTGTCATTCTAGTCTCTGTTTCTGTGAGTTCATCTCTTTTAGATATCTCATCATAAACACGGAATCATGTAAAATTTATTCTTCTATGATTGACTTATTTCACTTAGCATAAAGCCTTTGGGACATATCTATCTATATTGTTGCATATGGACAGATTTTTTTCTTTTTTGAAGGCCAAATAATATTTCATTGTATGTGCATACCACATTTTTTAAACCATTTATCTGTCAGTGGAAATATAGGTTGTTTCCATATAAGGCTATTGTGAATAATTCTTCAGTGAACATGTGAGTGCAAATATCTCTTTGAGATCTTGATTTCAGATCTTTAGGATACGTATCCAGAAGTGGAATGGCTGGATCATGTGGTAATTCTCTTAATTTTTTGAAGATACTCCATACTATTTCCATAGCACCTGTGCCATTTTTAATTCCCACCAACAGTTTACAAGAGTTCCAGTTTCCTGACATCCTCATGAACATGTCTTATCTTTTTATAAATAATAACCATCCTAGATACTGTATGTTTTCACTTATAAGAGGAACAGGAGACACTTTACAGATGACTATGGGGGAGGAGAAAGGGAAAAAATAGTTGGGGAGAGGGAGGGAGGAAGCAATGAGAGACTCTTGAATGCCGAGAACAAACTGAGGGCTGGTGGGGGAGGGGAAGGGGGTGATGAGCATGGAGGAGGGCACTTGTGATGAGCACTGGGTGTTATATGGAAACCAACTTGACAATAAACTATGAAAGAAAAAAAAATATTAACTGTCCTAACATGTTCGGGATGACATCTCATAGTAGTTTAGATCTACATTTCCCTTGTGATTAGTGAGCTTGAGCACCTTTCCATATATCTTTCAGCCATTGTGTGTCTTAGGAGAAATGTCTATTCAAGTCCTTTGCCCATTTTTAAATCAAGATATTAATTTATTGCTATTAAGTCATGCAGTTCCTTCTATATTTTAGATATTAACCTCTTATCAGATAAATGATTTGCATAGGTTGCATTTTCATTTTGTTGTTTCCTTGGCTGTGTTGAAGCTTTTCAGTTTGATAGAGTTCCCCTTGCCTATTTTTTATTAAAAATTTTTAAAAATATTTTAAAAAATTATTGATTGATTGATTGATTGATTGATTTAGAGAAAGAGAAAGAAAGAGAAGAGAAGGGGTAGAGAGAGAGGGAGAGAGAGAATCCCAAGCAGGCTCCCTGCTGTCAGCAAAGAGCCCATTGTGGGGCTCAAACCCCTGAACCGTGATATGATGACCTGAGCTGAAATCAAGAGTTGAACACTTAACAGACTGAGCCCCTCAGGTGTGCCTCCACTTGCCTATTTTTGTTGGGAAAGTTCCACTTTGTTGCCTGTGCTTTTGGTGTCATATCCAAGAAATCATTGCCAAGATGAATGCCAAGGAGCTTTTTGCCTATGTTTGTTCTAGGAATTTTACAGTTTCAGGTCTTATGTTTGAGTCCTAAAAAAGTTTTTTGACATATATTTATTTTTTGAATGACAGAGAGTGAGCAAGAGTGGGGCAGAGAGAGAAGGATTCACAGATTCCAAAGCAGGGCTCCAGGCTCTGAGCTTTCAGCACAGAGCCTGACATAGGGCTCAAACTCACAAACCATGAGATCATGACCTGAGCCAAAGTCAGACGTTTAACTGACTGAGCCACTCAGGCGCCCCATGTTTAAGTTTTTGATTAAGTTTGAATTTATTTCTGTGTATGATGTGAGGAAGGGTCCAATTTTATTTTTTTCACATGTAGATAACCAGTTTTCTCAGCACCATTTGTAAATTTTGAGAAAGAAGAAGAAAGCTGAAGACATCCACGGTCTGATTTCAAAATATATTACAAAGGTACAATACTCAAAACAGTATGGTACTGGCAAAAAGTAAATTATCCTTGAAGTCTCCTGGGATTTATTGTCCATTAGCAACCTGACTAGGGAAATTCATATAGACCTGACAGAATAGAGAATGCAAAACTAAACCCAAATACATTATCAATTGATCTTTGACTATGGGTCTGAGAATATACAATATGGAAAGGACATTCTCCCAGTGCCTCTAGAAGCAATCATGCCACCCTACAGATTTAGAGTAGTCATGACCTTCATACATTTTAAGTGAGTTACTACTTGATTTTCCCTAGTCAGGTAATTAATGGGCACTAAATCCTTGGAGACACCAAGGATAATTTTTTGAATTACTTTCTCATTCTGTGCTATGGGATACCAGAATCTTGTTCTTTACTGTTAAATGGAGATTTATTGCTTTCAGTGACAACCAGGCTAGATACATGGTGACAATTTTCCCTGTTTCTTCAATGATCTGTTGTCGCTGATGTCTCCTGGTATTAATTAAAATAATTTTTTTAATGTTTATTTATTTTTGAGAGATAGAACAGGAGTTGGGGAGGGGCAGAGAGAGAGAGCGAGACACAGAATATTAAGCAGGCCCCAGGCTCTGAGCTGTGAGCAGAGCCTCACACGGAGCTTGAACTCACCATTTGTGAGATCATGACCTAAGATCTGCCCTGAGTTGAAGTTGAATATTCACCTGACTGAGCCACCAGGTGCCCCGACTCCTGGTATTAATTTTTATATTAGAGCAACTATGACTTATTCTGGCTTAAGAAGAAATTAAACTATTAGAAAGATATTCAGAAATTTATGTAATCTCTGGCAGGTTCAAGAACCAGGATTACAGTTTAAAAGCTGAACATTGTGCCCAGGATTAAAACTGTACAATTGGTGTAGGAAACAGCCTACTGTGAGACCCTGAAGCTGGAACTACAGATATCTGTGGTATCGGATGCTGAATATTGTCCTGTGGATCACTAGTAAGCTTCTTCTGGATGCTGAAAGTAGTTTCTGCTTCCCATTTCTAGAATATATTCTTACCAGTCTTTCCTTTTTGTAAATAGCTTCTAGTCCAATCTCCAGAATGGATATAACTGGTAGAGGCAAGGTCATATGCCAGCCCATAGTTTTTAAGGAATACTCAGATCAAGTAACTGGCATTTTCATTGTCTTTTATGAGAGATATGTTCTTCCTAATACACGTGCTGGCGGACAAAAATGAGTGAGAACTGTCTATTAGAACTTATTCATGAATAAATACCACATAAATTATTGTTTTCTCTGTAATAATATTTTACAAACAGCAGTAGGAAAGTTATATATGTATGGTATGAGTGTGTGCTGTTTTACAATGTCTGGCTTTATTTGAAGTGGACCTTTGTTTTTTACCATTAGAATGGGGACTCTTCTAGTTACAAAGAGGAAATAAAACATTTTTTTTCTGAATTAAACTAAATGAAATGTTAACATGAAAATTAACATAATCTCTGTGGCAGGAACTTCAAAATCACACTTCATGATCAGTGGTGTAGTCAGTTCTTTACTTCATTACTTATTAATGGAAAATATGTATTGTAGACATTACTGCAAATAATTATTTTAAAATATGGCTATTTCTGGTAGAGTGATTTTTTATAATGTCATGTATAAGAACAGAGTTTTTTCAACATAACTTTTGTATTTTCTCACGTATTATAACCAATATTTAGTTAGTGTTAAGTGGAAACCCTGGATTAGAGTAGTAAATTTGTTAGAGTTGGTGGTAAGAAAATTATTTTTTGTTTCTTTTAGTACAGTATTTTAATTTTATATGTAAGATACCTTGAGGGACTGCTCATCTGGGTAATACATGATTTAATTAAAAACAGGAAATTTGGGGCACTTGGCTGGCTTAGTCGGTAGAGCATGGGACTCTTGATCTTGGGGTCATGAGTGCAAGCCCCATATTGGGTGTGGAGCCTAAATTAAAAAAAAAAAAAACAGAGGAAATTTATGAAGAGTGGCACCATGGTATGTTGAGATTCAGAGGGATGTGAATTCAAATTATTAGCGATAATTTTTGAGAACCTATCACATTCATGTATATGGCTTTTACATTTTCTCTGGAAGTCAATTTTCATCATCTAAAAAACAGATATAAAAAACACTCCATGAAGTTTTTAAGAGCAAAACAAAATTTAAAGGCAAGACCTAAAAAGAATGAAACCTTTCCAAGTAACTTAACTGTGTTCCAAATTAAAACTCAATAATCTTTAAAGAAATACAAAAATACTTATCACCACCACAAGGTATAATTAATAATTTATGGCATCCAAACAAAGATTACCTGGCATACAAAGAGACAGGAAGAGATGAGAACAGTCACTTGAACGTGACTCAGGACTGACACAAATGTTAGAATTAGAAGACAAAGAAATCAAAATAGCTATTATAATTGTACCTTTATATTCAAAAAGCTACACTAAAATATGGAAAATATTTAAAAATTAACTTCTAGGGATGAAAGCTACAGTACTTGAGATTAAAATAAACAGATCACTGGGTGGGATTAACAGATGTTTAGATCCAGCAGAATAAACAATGTTTCTGGATAAAAGAAGGTACAAGCACCAACCCTTCAGTTCGCTGTCACTCTCAGAGAGCTTAAAAGAGGACTCATTGTGGGGCGCCTGGATGGCTCAGTTGGTTACGTGTCTGACTCTTGATATTGGCTCAGGTCTTATTCTCAGTGGTGGGATGGAGTGCCCACCACGGGCGCTCTGCGATGAGTCTGGAGCCTGCTTGGGATTCTCTTTCTCCCTTGCTCTCTGCCCCTCCCCCTCAAAATAAATAAACAACAACAACAACAACAACAACAAAAAGGTCTCAGTGTTATACAGCGTAACCCAGAGAAAGAGTTGGAAGGGGCTTTGCTAACAGTGGCTTAAGTAAGACATGACTTCCACTCTGGGGGTCTTCTGGGGTAAACGAGGCAAGAATGAGGATGAACCATAAATTCTTCCCATGGTGAAGCCACAGAGCAAACCCATCCTATATTATTAGAGACCACTGACATCAGAGGGACAAGATCAGGATCATACCTTGACTGCCAATGAACAGTCAGTTATGCCTGTAATGAGAAGAGTTCGGTCACCCCTTTGTCTTTTTTTAATTTTAAATTTAGATTTATAATCACATAGAATAGGGACTTAGAGGAAAGCATATGACTATTAGCATGTATTGTTGCCTTGAACAAAATTCCACAAATAATAATAACAGCATAATAATTACGGTACATGAGGGATGCCTGGGTGGCTTAGTAAGTTGAACATCCGACTTTGGCTCAGGTCATGATCTCACGGTTCATGTGTTAGAACCCAGCATCGGGCTCTGTGCTGACAGCCAGCTTAGAGCCTAGAGCCTGTTTCGGATTCTGTGTCTCCCTCTCTCTCTGACCCTCCCCTACTCACGCTCTCTCTCTCGGAATAGATAAAACATTAAAAAAATAATTATAGTACATGAAGTGTCTATATATTTATTTAAATGAATTCTTTAAAATTAGAAGTAATTGAAATGTTTTTGGTAGAGATTGGAATGCCATTAAATTCCTTCATGGTAGTTATTGAAAAAAAATTAAACACTAATTTTTTTTTACTTTATCAAGTTTGAATTTCTCAATCAAACAACATATAACCTGGTTCTTAGTGTTTATTTACTAATAGACATATAATCTGATAATAAACATGCCATCGTGGTTATCTAAATTATTTTTAATGACTTATATGGTATAACATGAGAGAATCTTGGCCCAATTAGCAGTCTCCCATGCTTTCATTTTAATGGAAAATATAGTTTATGTGGAAAATACAGCACTGTGAACTTTTTAAAAATATATCTTTGAAAATGAATACTAATGGAACTGAAGGATTGTTTAAAATTTAGAGACTATAAGGGCCTTGGCTTATTTGAAACACAGTCTTTAAATTGTGCCTAATAACTGGTTAATAAATTAGAGAGTGGTCTATATTTTCTACAATTTGGTAGTTCAAGAACACCAAGAAAACAGTTCCTGAATGGCTTTAGGTCCCAGAATTTAAGACACAAGAGAAGTCACGTCACCACAATGATGGTATATGCCCTCTGCTAAAATACTTTTTTGGTTCCACTTTTCTCATTAGAATTCTACAGTGCTTTTTCATTACCTACTCAAGAAAAAGTGTCATGTGGTTCTCTTCTATCTTTTTGATTTTATGTAGTGAGACAAGATTTGCTTTCTCCTGAAAGTTTTCTTTTTTTTTTTTCTTATTTCCTCTTCCTAGAAGAGACCCTTAAATAATTGAGAAAAGAGAAAATTTCTATTATCATAACATCAAATAAAGGCTGTTAACATTTGCAGGAAAATTTTGGTTGTAGATATTAACTGAGAGATCTAAAGACATTTCTAGAGGACCTTTAAGATACCTAACTTTTCCCACAGTCAGCTTATCTACATACCTAGCTTGCTGAAAAGAAAGATGAAAGGAACCTATTCGCAGGTGGTCAACACCTTGGAGACTGGGAAGGGGATTAAAGAAACCAAGATCATGGTGGAAGAGGAGGAAAGTTAGGGAGAACCTATAGAGATGCACATTTAAGCTAAACCCTGAATGAACTTTAAATGAAAAAGAGGAAAGAATGGTATCGGTGCCATCCCCTATTCTCTACCATTTTGTTTTGAGAGGTAGGGTTTTCTTCTAGTAATGGACACACTTTCAAGCTTGTCCAAACATTGAAATCTATGTAAATGGGAATTTACATACTTGTGAGTTTGTCTGAGATTATTGTACTGTGACATAACATATGGCTGTGCTACCATCTAAGAATAATATAAAAATCAACCTGGAAATATTCCACCATTCATCTAAATTATTTACCAGATTGTTGCTGAGGAAGGGGAGTACTCAAAGCTTCTGCAAATGATGCAATGAATACTTCTCTTCAGCAAGAGGGTATCATGAGAAAAGTAGTAATCTTGGCATGGAAACACTGGCTGAGTGTCAAGTTTGCGAATGCATGGTTTAACATGAATGCCTAGGATAATGGTTTCTTGCGAGTTTATTAGTTTCTCATAGGAAATTTTCACTAGCTGTTATTGGGCAAAGTTTGAAACAGAGGGCAGGAGTTTAGATAAGATAGTTTGTGTATCTGCATTATCCAAAATTATGACAAAAGGTGAATTAGATTGTTTATGAAGAAAGAGGAAGGGTCCCTGAAAGGTAGGGCAAAATTGGTAAGAGCGTTGCAGTTGACATAGTATTTGGTTCCAAGTACATTTGAAACCAGTCTTGAAACTAGTGAAAAGACAGTCGTTAGGTATCTGAGGAGAAGGTGAATGCATTGCATAGGAATTGATGATTCTTTGTCATTCTCAAGTAATTCATTTAATAATTAATAGAATGGGCAAGGGAAGTTAATTAAAGAAGCTTTGGAGAAACTGATAAAAATTGTACAGTGGACACTGTATGCTATGATTTATTTGAGAGGTTTTTGAGGATAATTTTAACTTTACTCACTTAAATATTTTCCACTGATTTTAGTACTTAATCGCAAATCAAGGTAAGATTTGATTCCACCTTGTAGGTAGCTTTGAATTTACAAACTTTCAGGTAATCTAGGAAGGGAAGGGAAGTTTAAAGGGAAGTTACACATTATAAGTAAAAAATAATTATTTTTTCCACAAGCAGAGTAGAAGGTGGTGCAAAAGGAGAACTATACATATATACCCCTAGGGTTTATGGAGATTTTCAATCTGATTGAAGCATCAGAGATCATTGGTTTATATTCCATAGTAAGAAATTTGGCATCATGATAATATAATATCAAAGTTAATAGGCTATTCAATTGACATGATGTTTTAAAACACTGAGAAAATTAGGCTTTGTGTATGTTTGTATGTGTATTCAAGGACATTGAAGAAGAAATTATTATTTATTAATTAAATCATGTCCCATAATGCAGGGTTTAGAAGCTGGCATGGTGTAAAGTCAAGGATTTTTTTTTGTTAGATTTAAGGAAAAAGTGAATATTAGATACTCATAGATTAGATACTAAACCTAAGAGTACGACCTCTTTTTTTAATGTTTATTTATTTATTTTGAGAGAGAGAGTGAGCAGGGTAGGGGCAGAGAGAGAATTCCAAGCAGTCTGTACCATGTCAGCACAGATCCCAACATGAGACTTGATCTCATAAACCATGAGATCATGGTCTGAGCCTAAATTATCAGTCAGACGCTTAACCAACTGAGCCACCCAAGTACCCCAGAATACAAATTATATTTTCCAGTGAGATTGTGTGTGTGTATGTGTGTGTGTGTGTGTGTGTGTGTGTTTTCCTTTGAGAAAATCCCTCAGAACAACTTTTACAGGCGATTAATGGGGAGAGTGGCTATTGATAGGAGTATTGGGAAGTCTGGGCATATGTAAATAATAAAATTGGGTCTAGGACTTAAAGGCTCTGAAAAATGAAAACAAAAATCACTGCTTTAAGGGCAAGATCACCTTAATGAAGTCAGTTTGAAAGTAACATTTAACATGTGGGAGTTTTGACACACTTAACTGTGCCACCATAATGCTTATTGCCAAGGGGGAAAAATATTAGTTATCTCATCAACACATCCATTCATTACAAATTGTAAAGGACTAAAAATGTTTGGAGAGTTCAGATGGTACTGTAATTGATTCATCCAAGATCACCCATAGAGTGGACTATGTGGGTCGGCATTCACCATCTAGTTGGTCTACTTTCTAGTGTGCTTTCTTAAACTACAAGACTGGAAGTTTGAAAACAATCTCAGATACTCTATCATCTTGGATCTTGATGTGAAAGAAGTTTCACAAGTCAGTGCATTCATGTGAGATATGGAAGTTGGAAATTTGGAAAGGCAATCATCCTAGTGATTTAGCTATTGCAGCTAATAAGTGTCACTGTGGAGACATAAGAATTCTGTAGCAGCATTCGTCTGTATTTTAGATCTCTAGACAGTAGATACAATAATTGATTAGTTTGATGAGTTTACACAGAAGATGATTACAGTATATGTGCATTTAATGAATAATTATGAAGGAAAAATGAATGTTAGTATCACACGGGTCCAGAAATAGAATATTCCCAACACCCAAAAATTCCCTCTAAGCCTTGCATCATTACAGAATTATCTCTTAGCACAAGCAGTAAGAGCTTACACAACTTTTCTGTTAATCCATTCATTGCTTTTCTTTGTAGATTTACTACCAACGTGTGCATTTCTATAATGCTCTGATGGATATTTGTGTTATTTTCTTATTTTTCAAGTATTTATTTAAATTCCATTTAGTTAAAATACAGTGTCATAGTTTCAGGTGTAGAATGTAGTTAACTGATTAATCATTTATGTACAATATCCAGTGCTCATCACAAGTGTCCTCCTTAATCCCCATTACCAATTTAATTCATCTCCCACTGACCTCCATAGTGTATTCTCTATAATGAAGAGTCTGTATCTTAGTTTGGCTCTCCTTTTTTCCCACTATATTAATTTGTTTTGTTTCTTAAATTCCACATATGAGTGAAATCTTATGGTTTTTGTCATTCTCTGATTTATTTCACTTAGCCTAATATTCTCTAGCTCCATAGATGTTGCAAATGGCAATATTTCATTCTTTTTTATGGCTGAGTAATATTCCAGTGTGTGTGTGTGACTTTATCCATTCATCAATGGACACTTGGAGTCTTCCATAATTTGGCTTTTGTTGATAATGCTGCTATAAACATTGGAGTGTGTATATCCCTTTGAATTAGTATTTTTGTATCCTTTGGATAAATATCTAGTAGTGCAGTTGATGGATCATAGGATAGTTTTATTTTTAACTTTTTGAGGAACCTCAATACTCTTTTCCACAGTGACTACACCAGTTTGCTTTTGCACTAATAGTGTAAGAAGGTTCCCCTTTTCCCACATCCTCACCAACATCTGTTGTTTCCTGACTTGTTAATTTTAGCCATTCTGACTCTTGTGGGGTGATATCTCATTGTAGTTTTGATTTTTATTTCCCTGATGATGAGTGATATTGAGCATCTTTTCATGTGTCTGTTAGCCATCTGGATGTCATCTTCAGAAAAATGTCTATTCATATCTTCTGCCCATTTTTAAACTATTATTCATTTTTGGGGTGTTGAGCTTGATAAGTTCTTTATATATTTTGGATACTAACCCTTTACCCAATATGTCATTTGCAAATAGCTTCTCCCATTCCATAGGTTGCCTTTTAGTTTTGTTGATCATTTCCTTCGCTCTGCAGAATGTGTTATTTTCGATTTGTGTTCTTTTCATGTTGCAGCTGTTATGAATAATGCTGCCATATGCACACATACATTTCTCTAGAGAGTGTGATGCTTGGTTATAGGAAAGTTTTAGGAATGAAATGCTCGGTCACAGGGAAAATATTATCTTTAAACCACAAAATAATAAAAGTAGTCAAATCAGTTCATACTTCCAACAGTAGTTGTAAGTCTCACATATTTAAATTCCTTGACAGTTATTATCACTTATTTTAATATGTCTTATCTAATGGGTGTGTAGAGGTACCTCATTATGACATGATTTTAGTTTTCATTATTACTGGTGAGGTTTCAATCTTAAATATAGTCACTGACTTTTGGGATTTGCCGGTTTTCAAAGGGCATGTTGCAATTTTTGCCATTTTTCTATCAGGTTATCGTTTTTCTCTTATTTCCTCTATAAGAGTTCTTTTCATTTTTTAAATGGTAGTTCTTTATTGGTTTTATATGTTCCAATGATATTTTCAAATTGTGGTATGGCTTGGCTTTTACTTATCTTTATGTTTTCTTTTGGTGAAAAATATTTCTTAATTTATTTTGAGCAAATACATCAAAATTTTCCTTTACAGCTTGTACTTTCTTTATCCTAAAAATAATTTTCTACTTTATGGCATAAATATATCCTCCTATATTATCTCTTAAAATATATTTGAACATTTCACATTTAGGTCATTAATCCATTTGGAAATAACTTTGTTTATGGTATGATCTAATTTTAATTATTATTTTCCTTCTGGATAACCTACTGCTCAGCATTTTTTATTCAAAAGTTTGTTATTTCTTTGTCAATTTGCTCTGATACTTCTGAGATACAGACTGGCAAGTGTGTGTGTGTGTGTGTGTGTCTGTTACATGATTTTATGTTAATATATGTTTTGGTCTGTGTTTTGCATCTCTATACTCTTCTTTTTGTCCATTTGTTGCTCTCCATGTTATTACTGCACCAGCTTATTTACTCTAGCTTTATAAGCTTTTTTTTTTAATAATGTTTTTACTTTTTAATGTTTTTTATTTATTTCTTAGAGACAGACCGGAAGTTTTCCTTCAATTTCTATTTTTTAGAATAGCTTGAGAAGAATGGGTATTAATTCTGTTTTAAATGTCTGGTAGAATTCCCCAGGAAGCCATCTGGCCCAGGGATCTTATTTTTTGGGCTATTTTTGATAGCTGATTCAATTTCTTCACTAGTTATGGGTCTGTTCAGATTTTCTATCTTCCTGTGTGAATTTTGGTAGTGTTTCAGAATTTGTCCATTTCTTCTAAGTTGTCCAGTTTGTTGGCATGTAATTTTTTCATAGTATTCCCTGATAATTTCTTGCATTTCTGAGGGGTTGGTTGTAATAAGTCCATTTTCATTCGTGATTTTGTCTATTTGAGTGCTCTCTCTTTTCTTTTTGAGAAGCCTGGCTAGGTTTGTCAATTTTGTTTATTTTTTCAAAAAAAAACAACTCTTTGTTTTGTTGATCTGTTCAACTGTTTTTTTTTTTCTTGGTTTCTATATTGTTTATTTCTGCTCTGATTTTTATTATTTCTCTTCTCCTACTGGGTTTGGGGTGCTCCTGTTGCTCTCCCTCTAGTTCCTTTAGGTGCACTGTTAGATTTTGTACTTGCACTTTTTCTAATTTCCTGAAATAGTCCTGAAATGCAATGTACTTTCCTCCTAGGACTGCCTTTACCATATCCTGTAGAGTTTGGATTATTGTATTTTCATTTTCATTTGTTTCCATGTATTTTTTAATATCTTCTCTAATTGCCTGATTGGCCCATTCATTCTTTAGTAGGGTGTTCTTTAACCTCCATGTTTTTGGAGGTTTTCCAGACTTCTTCCTGTAATTGATTTCAAGTTTCATAGCATTGTGGTCTGAAAGTGTGCATGGTATGATCACAATTCTTTTATTTATTTATTTTTTTCTTTTTGCTTTGGGGACCTATCTCTTGAGGCAACTTGACTTTTCTTTTTTTCTTTTTTTTTTTTTTTTTTTACGAATAGTTTATTGTCAAATTAGTTTCCACATAACACTCAGTGCTCATCCCCACAAGTGCCCTCCTCCATGATCACAATTCTTTTATATTTATTGAGGATTGCTTTATGTCCCAGTATGTGATCTATCTTGGAGAATGTGCCATGCACACTTGAGAAGAAAATGAATTCCATAGACTCAGGATGTAGAGTTCTAAATATATCTGTCAAATCCATCTGGTCTAGTGTGTCATTCAAGAGCATTGTGTCTTTAGTGATTTTCTGTCTAGTTGATCTATCCATTGCTGTAAGTTGAGTATTAAAGTCCCTGCTATTAGCACATTTTTATCCATAAGATTGTTTCTGTTTGTGATTAATTGTTTTATATATTTAGGGGCTCCCATATTCGGTGCATAGACATTTATGATTGTTAGCTTTTCCTGATGGATAGACCCTGTAATTATTATATAATGCCCTTCTTCATCCCTTGTTATTGTCTTTAATTTAAAGTCCAGTTTGTCTGAGAGAGACAATGTAAGCAAGGGAGGGTCAGAGAGAGAAGGAGACACAGAATTTGAAACAGGCTCCAGGCTCTGAGCTAGCTGTCAGCACAGAGCCTGACGTGGGGCTTGAACCCACGAACTATGAGATCATGACCTGAGCTTAAGTTGGACGCTTAACAGACTCAGCCACCCAGGTGCCCCATCTAGCTTTATAAGCTTTATAAGAAATCTAAATATTCAATAGAATGAATCTTTCCACATTTATGTTATTCTTTAAGTGTGTGATGGTTACTCTTGGGCTTCTGGGCTTCTGTAATTCTGTAGAAATTTTTGGAGAAGCTCTTCAGGTCCAAAACAAAATCTTTGGTATTATTACTTAGGTTTTGCTTGGTCTGTAAATTAAACTTCAGAGAATTAACATCTTTTCACTATTAACACATCCAATTTGTAAACATAGAATATATGTCTATTCATTTTTTATTTCTTCAAAGTCTTTGAAAAAGTATAATATTGTCTGTAGAGACTTTGCACATCTTGTTGGATTTATTACTACTTCAGCTTTTTGTGCTATCTGAAAGGATTTATCTCTTTTTAATATCACTTTCTGTCTGTTGCTATTATATAAAAATGCAGCTTATTCTTATTGATTTTTATCTAGAAATCCTATTAAACTCTTATAAATTCTAGCAATTTCCTGTATATTATTTAATATTTTTTGTTTACACAGCAATATCATATATAAACAGCAGGAGCTCTTTTTTTTTTCCCCCTAATTCTGAGGCATTTTGATAGTTCAACATCTTGGTTTCTGCACTGGCTATGATCTGTAGTCCAGTAATCAATAGAAGTGGTGACAAAGGGTATCCTTGTCTTGTGGTTGATTTTAAATGAAATCTTTAGTTATCTCAATAATACAATGATGCTATTGTATGATAGATAGCTACAGTTAAACTAATAGTTTCTATTTCTATTTTGGTAAGATTTGCTGAAGGTTTTTTATTTATTTTATTTTTTAAAGTATTTCATTTATTTATTTATTTATGTTTATATTTGAGAGAAAGAGAGAGCAAGTGAGTGGGGAAGGGGCATAGAGAGAGAGTGAGAGAGAGAATCCCATGATCTGAGTTGAAATCAAAAGTCAGACACTTAACTAACTGAGCCACCCAGGCGCTCCAATTATTTATTTTAATTCCAGTTAGTTAACATACAGTGTAATATTAGTTTCAGGTGTACGATACAGTGATTCAACACTTCCATACATCACCTGGTGCTCATCACACCAACTGCCCTTCTTAATTCTGATTACCAGTTTGACCCATCTCCCCACCTATCTCCCTTCTGGTAATCATAAGTTTGTTCTCTATAATTAAGAGTCTTCTGGATATGTCTCTGTCTCTGTCTCTCTCTCTCTCTCTTATTCTTTTACCTTTGCTTACTTGTTTTGTTTCTTAAATTTCACATATGAGTGAAGAGCAACATGCCAAAGAATAAAACTGGACCACTTTCTTACACTATACAAAAATAAATTCAAAATGGATTAAATACCTAAATGTGGGACCTGAAACCATAAATATCCAAGAAGAGAACACAGCAGTAACTTCTTTGACAAAGGCCAAAGAAACTTCTTTCTAGATATGATTCCTGAAGCAAGAGAAACAAAAGTAATAATAAACTATTGGGACTACATTAAAATCAAAAGCTTCTGCACCATGAAGGAAACAGTTAACAAAACTAAAGTCAACCTATGAAAGGTTCTTTAAACTAATGGATGACTTGAAATTATAAGAGACCTTTTATTTAAACTTTTGTAAGGTTAATTTTATTAATTTCATTTTGCAGAATAACTTTGTCTGACATAAACTTAGCTTTTTATGCTGAGTTCATTTTGCTTGTATTATGTTTATCATCTATTTTCCAGGGTGAGAATGCCTCTAATTGTCTTTTCCTATACTATTGCTTCCTGTCTTGAAATGAAGAAACTTAAAAAAAATAATTGAATAGTGTACCCTCTTTTTCTATTTTCTGAAGAGTTTATGTAGGATTGAAAGTATTTTTTTTCTAGAATGTTTATTAGAACACCTAGTGAATTCTTTTGGATTGCAACTTTCTTTTTGGTGAGAGTAGTGAGCATTGATTCAATTTCTATAATATAAAAATGTTTGTATACATTTCTATTTTTTTCTTTGAATATATTTTGATGTTGTATCTTTCTAGAGGATTGTGATTTTTCTAAAATTTAAAATGTGTTTATTAAAATATTTTTTGAAGTTTTATTCATTTTTGAGAGACAGGAAGAGACACAGTATGAATGGGGGGGGGGGCAGAGAGAGGGAGACACAGAATCTGAAGCAGGCTCCAGGCTCAGAGCTGTCAATACAGAGCCCTACGTGGTGCTGGAACTCATGAGCTGTGAGATCATGACTTAAGCCGAGTTGGACGCTTTGACACCCAGGCATCCCTAAAATTTAAAACTTATTTAAAAACATTTTCTGCATGTTTTCCTTTGAAAAATCCACAACACATGTGTAATATATGACCCATTTATATTCCTGATATTCGTTCTTTGTACTTTCATTTTTTTTTTACTTAAGAAGACTCTCAAATAGATTGTCATTTTCATTAATATCTCAATAGAGCCAAATGTTGGCTTTTTGATCTATGTTGTTTATTTTCTATGATTTTAATTTCAGCTCTTGTATTTATTATTTGCTTCTTTCTTCTTTGGGTATGTCTTTTGAAGGTAGTACAGGTAATTTTATAGTCTGACCCTTCTTTTCTCTTTATTTGGAACAGCTAATCTATGTACATTTTTCAAAATATTTTTTAAGTTTATTTTTTATTTATTTTGTGAGAGAGACTGAGAGAGTGAGCGAGCACATGGGAGGGGCAGATAGAGAAGGAGAAAGAAAGAATGCCAAGCAGGCTCGGCACTGTCAGTGCAGAGCCTGATGCAGAGCTCGATCCCATGAACCTTGAAGTCATGACCTGAGCCCAAATCAAGAGTCATGGGCTTAACCAACTGAGCCACCCACATGCTCCTAATCTATGCACATTTAATGTAGTTACTGATATCTTTTGGTTTAAATCCCCGGCCCCCTTGTCTACAATGTCTTGTCTACATTCTTTTATATTTTTCTTTTCCTTCCTTTGGATTCATGAAATATTTATAGCGGTCAATTTTTACTTTATTAATTTCGAAGCCATAAGGAAGGAAATTTATTAAAACTTAGTAGAAGAGAATCGTGAAGGCAATATGGTCTGACAAAGGATACCATTAGAGATCAATAAAATAGGTTTGAAAATTCAGAAAGAAAACCACATATCTATGGCCAACTGATTTTTTTATATTTATACATAAAGATTCATTATGAGCAATTGACTTACATGACTATGGAGGCAGCCAAGCCCCAAAGATCTGAAGGGTGAGTAGGAAAGCTGGAGATCCAAGAGAACTGACAGTGTAAGTCCAAGTCCAAGTCCAAAGGCCTGAGAACCAGGAGAGACAGTGGTGTAGTTTTAGTACAAAGGCTAGCAGGCTCTAGACCTAGGAAAAGGAGTGATGTCCCAGTTCAAAGGCAGTTATGGAGGAAGAAATCTCTCTTACTCAGGGGAGGATCAGCCTTTTCATTCTAGCCAGGACATCAACTGATTAGATAGGGCCCACCAACTTTAGGGGGAACAATTTGCTTTAGTCAGTCTACCAACTCAAATGTTAATCTTATCCAAAAACACCCTTACAGAAACACCTGGAATGGTTTTTGACCAAATATCTAGACACTTCATGACCCAGTCAAACTGGTGCAAAATTAGCCTTCCCAGTTATTCTCTGCTGTGGATAGAACAACTTTGGTTCTGAATTCCTGAGGCCTAGTGTTGTGATACTTTTTTTTTTTTTTTAATTTTAGTTAACATACAGTGTATTCTTGGTTTCAAGAGTAGAACCAAGTGAGTCATTTATTACATAATACTCAGTGCTTGTCCAGGGAAGTGCCCTCCTTAATGCCCATCACACATTTAACCCATCTTCCCATCCACCTCCTTTTAGCAACCCTGAGTTTGTTCTCTGCATTTAAGAGCTCTTATAATTTGCCTCCTTTTCTGTTTTTATCCTGTTTTTCCTTCTTTTCCCCTGTGTTCATATGTTATGTTTCTTATATTCCACATATGAGTGAAATCATATGATGTTTGTCTTTCTCTAACTAACTAATTTCACTTAGCATAATGCCCTCCAGTTCCATCCATGTTGTTACAAATGGCAAGATTCCATTCCCTTTGATTACCGATTGTTATTCCATTGTGTGTGTGTGTGTGTGTGTGTGTGTGTGTGTGTGTGTGCACATATATATATGTATACATATATACACCATATCTTCTTTATCCATTCATCAGTTGATGGACATTTGAGCTCTTTCCGTAGTTTGGCTGTTATTAACAGTGCTGGTATAAACATTGGGATGCATGTGTCCCTTTGAATCATCATTTTTGTATCTTTTGGATAAATAGCTGGTAGTGTAATTGCTGAATTGTAGGGCAATTCCATTTTTAATTTTTTTGAGGAACTTCCATACTGTTTTCCAGAGAGACTGAATCAGTTTGCATTCCCATCAGCAGGGTAAAGGGTTTCTCTTTTTCCGCATGCTTGCCAACATCTGTTGTTTCCTGAGTTGTTAATTTTAACCATTTTGACAAGTGTGAGGTGGTATCTCATTGCACGTTTGATTTGTCTTTCCCTGATAATGAGTGACGTTGAGCATTTTTTCATGTGTCTGTTGGCCATCTGGATGTCTTCTTTGGAAAAGTGGCCAACTGATTTTTGATAGGGGTGCCAACACCATTCTGTGGTGGAAAGAAAAGTCTTTTCAGCAAAACTATATAACCACATGCAAAAGAGTGACATTATACCCTTATATTCCACCATAACCAAAAATTAACTCAAAATGGGTTACAGAACTAATTGTTAGAGTTAACATATCAAACTCTTAGGGGAAAAAAAAACCATAGAATTTGATCCTAGGTTTCAGCACCAAACAAAAACAAAACAACAACAATAACAAAACCCAAAAGAAAAAATATAAAATAAAAACAAATAAACAAGAATAAAACATAGGAGTAAATCTTTATGATTTTAGATTTGGGAAAGAATTTTTAGATAGGATACAGAAAGCAAGAGCAACAAAATAAAAAAAATAAATAATATATGAACTTATTCAGTATTAAAAAATGTTTTTGTTCTAAAGGACCATGAAAAGACAACCCACATAATGGAAGAATATATTTGGAAATCACATATTTGATAGAGACTTGTACCCAAATTTATAAAGATCTCTTATAAGTCAGTAAGAAAAATATGAATAGCATGTTAAAAATGGGCAAAGGATCTGAATAGATGACTCTCCAATGAAGATATGAAAATGGAAAATAAGCACATGAAAAGATACTCCATATCATTTGTCATCATGGAAATGCATATCAAAAATCAAAACCACAATGAGATACTGTTTACATGTTCTAAGATGGCTAGAATAAAAGTTAGATAACAAAAAGTGTTGGAGAGGTTGTGGACGAATTAGAAGTATTATACTCCTTGTGGGAATGTAAACTAATATAGCTAGCTGTTTTGAAAACCATATAGCAGTTTTTCCGACAATTAAACATAAAATTACCATATGACCCAGCCGTTGCACTCACAGAGAAATTAAAACACATGTCCACACAACAACTTGCAAAAGGATGCTGGTAGCAATATTTTCATAATAGCTAAAAGATGAAAACGACCAAAATGTCCATCAACTGATGAAGGGATAAATAAATGTGATATGCCATATAATGAAATATTACTTGACTGTAAAAGGAAATGAAGTACTGATGCATCCTACCACATAGATGTGCCTTCAGAACATTATGCTAAATGAAAGTCCCTTACAAAAGACCTCTGAGGTCCCATCTCCTAATAATATCACATTGAAGTTTAGGATATCAACATATGAATTTTGAGGGTACACATTCATTCAGTCCATAACAATTTTATTCTCAGTTTGTGCAACTTTCCTCCCATTTACTCAATTCTAGCCACACTGATTTTCAGCCAGTTCTTAGAACATGAATATCTCAACCTTATTCTTACTTCAGGACCTTTGTGGTTGCTGTTTGCACTGCCTGTATCTTCTTCATGTAGATCTCCATATGGCTGGATTCTCCTTGTTTAGTTTCAGTCCAAGGATAAATTCTTTGGAGAGATCTTTTCTGATCATATTATTTGTAGTAGAAGTATCCCCTTCTTCTGATCTATGCCACTCTATCATGCGTATTCTCTTTTCTTATATTTGAGTTATCAGTATCTGTAAGTTTTGTTTAATTTACTCATTTATTCTCCCTTTATCCAATCTAGACAATATATAGTAAATTCCATGAGAACAGGGATCTTGTCTGTATCATTCATTATTCTCTCCTTACTACTCAGCAAGGTCACCACTGGCTGTATATTTGTGTACTGCACATCTCAAAGGTCACCACTGACATAGATGATGATATTATGAATGCCAAATGAACTTGGCAATGAAACAAATGTTCTTTAAAACAAATGCTCATTTATTTCTTCACTGCTTAAAACAATGCTTGACAGGAAAACCTGGGTGGATCAGTTGTTTAAGCCTCCAACTCTTGGTTTCAGCTCAGGTTTTGATCTCACATGTCTTGATTTCAGCCCCACATCAGGCTCAATACTGACAGTGCGAGGCCTGCTTGGGATTCTCTCTCCCTCTCTCTCTGATCCTCCTGCATGTCCCTCTCTCTCAAAATAAATAAATAAACTTAAAACAAATAAAAAAACAAAATGCTTGACACATAGTTATTAACTAGTAAACACTTCTGAATGCTTTAATTCATTCTAGTGATCTGCAGTTAGAACAAATCATGCAGATTCAAGGTGGGGAGATTGCTTCTGCCAGTTACCTCTTTCTTTTTTATCCTATTTTATAGTGTAAATACTTTCTCTCTTTTTTAAGTCTATTTTATTTATTTAGAGGGAGAGCATGGGAGGGTCACGGAGAGAGGGAGAGTGATGCCTGACCACTCTCACGAACCATGAGATCATGACTGAAGTCAAAATCAAGAGTTGGATGCTTAACCAACTGAGCCACCCATACACCCCTATATACTTTCTATAAAGACTTTACATACAGGAATTTGTAATCAAAATAAAGATTCTCGGAATTGTATTGGTGTGATAAGCTCTACACCTAACATTGAAGAAAAACTGGCAAAATTAATTTTTTCCAGTTGGACTCATAGGCTTTGGACCACATATTGCCTCTTTATGAATTCCTTTTTCCCAGCAAGACTTCCCTTGAGTTTTATTTTAACTTTTACCCATATGAATATGGCACAAGAGCCAGGAAGGTCAGCAGCCTCAGCATCAAATAGCTATGTACAAGCACCAGGCACTGGCACTATACATAACCACAATGATCTCACAACAGGTAATGTATTTCTTTTTCCATGGGACTTTCTAAACTAGTGATTTGCAGCTCTGTTGGAAATATCACTCTTCTTGCAATGGGTTAGCAACAGCATCACTAACATAATAGAAAAGTTTTAAAAGGTCATGGTAGATTAGTTTTCTGTCAAACAGCTTCAACTATGGATGAGGAATCAAAACAACTGTCTTTTATTCTCTTACAGGGGCCACTGATCTGACTCTGGTCATATACAGTCTCATTCTAGAAACCTATTCTTTCTTCCTCTGGTTCATTTAATTCATCTCTCCAATTTATATTTTCCCCTGGTTGTACTTCACACTGTTTAGTTCTTTCTCTGTCTTTTATTTCCTCTTATGAGAAGTTGGTTGAACTACAGCATTCAGTAAACTTTGAAAATACTGAGTTTCAACATAAGCATAAAAACATATTAGTCACATATCCAGTCTTGCTGACTTTTTTTTCCATTTCTGAAGAGGGAAAGTTTGATAAGAAAAACATTTACCCTTTTAAGGCCTTACTCTTGTAGGCTTTAAGTTTAGGAAGCAAATGTTAATTTCTTTGGAAACAAGGATGTATTCATGTATTTCTCACTATTAAAATTTATCTTATTTTGCTCTACAGAGAAGAAGATACAGACTTTGTAGTAATGTCATCTCCATGTCTGATACTTGCTGTGGAACTCTTCCTAAGGAGGATGACAGGTAGATGATTTCCTTTTAATATGATTTAATATGATTGATTTAACAATGAACCATTGAAGAAAATCTCTTCCAGAGTCATTTAAAGGGTGAGAAAAGGTATAACAGACTGTCAGATAGCTTTTACCAAGTAGAGGTCAGGGTAGCATCTGTTCTGTCTGCAGATACCGAAGAGAGTACTTATTATAGGTTTTGGAAATTCTAGCAGCCACTGACCCATTTTTTAAAAAGAATATAATGACAATATACTGTTGCTTCAAATTTAGATTGACGAATTACAGCCTGCAAACTACGTGCATTTACGAAAAGCAATTTTTCCAATAATTATTATGAGAAATTTAAAAATAATTTTGAAATAATTTTATAGTGGACATTTATATATCCATTATTTACATGTTACAATTAATATTTTTCTATGATTTATTACATATTGACTCATCTACATGTATCTCTCCCTTCCATCAATCCCTCTTATGTTTTTGATGTATTTCAAACTTTTTTAAATGTTTATTTTTGAGAGACAGAGAGACAGAGCATGAGCAGGGGAGGGGCAAAGAGAGAGGGAGACACAGAATCAGGAGGCTCCAGGCTCTGAGCTGTCAGCACAAACTGCGAAATCCTGACCTAAGCTGAAGTCGGCCGCTTAACCGACTGAGCTACCCAGACGCCCCTGTTTTTGATGTGTTTCAAAGTTAATTACTGATGTAGTATACTTTCCCCAAAATACCACTTTATTATTGAGTTCTGAGAATATCTTATATATTCTGGATATCAGTCTTTGTTAGATATACATGTTTCATCAATATTTTCTTCAGTCTGTGGCTTGCCTTTTCGTTCTTAATTGTCTTTAAAAGTGCAGACATTTTAAATTTTGATGCAGTTTATAATTTTTGAATAGTTATCGAAATGTTATTTTTAAACCCTGTGATAAGACATAGTTTTAATTATAAATTAAAAAGCTAATAGTATGGGTATGTGATTTGGCATGTCATGTTGAATTTGTTACTCTGGTAGCTTGTGAATATTTTCAATTTCTACCATTATTGCATGTATGAATTCATTATAAAATGTACTAATGGGATACATAGACAATATTTAAACTGTCAAGATTTGCTGTTTACCTACAACCTTTCCCCTTTCTGTATTTTGAGAAGTAGAGGTATTTCCTTTCTTAGCTAGCACAAGGCCTTTTTTGGAGGGTGGGATAGGTAGAAGAGAGAGGCTAGTATAAAGAATGTGAAAGGATGAGGGAGGGCAGATGAGTAAGGATAGGAAACCACCAAGGAAGGGTGACAACATGAGAGAAGAGTTAAAAGGAAAGAGCACTAATTATCAGGAATGAGATTTGGGACAGGGGATGTACAAGAAATCTTTTGGAAGCCTAGCTGTGTGCTGTGTGATGCCCCTGCCTTTTAGACAGCTCCACATGATCTTCAGTGCTTTCTGAAGTTTGGTTTCTGTTTGCTTGCATTATCATACTAAGTCTGTGATACGTTTGACACTCTAAATTTTTTATGGAGTTTATTTCCTACTCTTTGCATGTGAATCTTACTGATATAGGTCAAGCACTTCCTACCTTTTGCTCATCACATCCAGTCACCATAATCTTATCTATATAATGGACTATCATAATGTTTTTGTGGTATCTAGATGATTAATCTCCCTATGCACTGTAATGTTATAGACACTAGGAGACTTGGCCTAGCACTAGAGTCAAAGTTCAAGTGTACTTCTGTCTCTGTCAGGTAAAAGTGAACTGCCTCATCATCCCTGCTATTTAATATGCAGCCAAAAAAGCTTTTGCAAGATCAGTAGCTGTCTGTCAGGAGTTAGAGTTGTTTTGGTTTGCTCCAGGAAATAAAAACAAAAACAAAACTCAGAAGCTTTGATTAGAATTACCACCTCATTATTTTATGATAATTAACAATCGTGTCCATGATCCAGTTGCCTTTTTCACAAGCCAAACAGTTTTCTTAAATGGGGCAGTTAATAGAGAATATCCTCTGCAAATTCCTCAGCTATGGGTTATTTCCATCTTTTGGTATTTTTTAGTTGGAGGGCCAATTCCAGTAGCTTCTACTTGGCCCTTTCTATATATTTTTTCAATTGTGGTAAATATGCATGGCATAAAATTTATCATTTTTAGGTGTACCACTTAATGGCATTAAGTACATTCTCATTGTTGTGCAACCATTTGTACCATTCGTCTCTACAACTTTTTCATTTTCCCAAACTGAAACTCTACCCATTAAAACTACTCTCCATGCATCACTCCTCCCAGCCCCTAGCAACCACCATTCTGTTTTTGTTCTCTATAAATGTGACTGCTCTGGGTAGCTCATGTAAGTGGAATTACAATATTTGTCCTTTTGGCTCTGGTTTATTTCACTTACCATAATGGTTTCAAGATTCATCCATATCAGATCATGTGCCAGAATTTCTTACCTTTTTAAGGATGATTATATTATATAGTATATATAGACTGCATTTTATTTGTTTCTCTCTTAATGTACATTTGGGTTGTTTCCAACTTCTGGATTTTGTGAGTTACACTGTTAAGAACATGAATATACAAACATCTGAGTCCTGGTTTTGCTGGATCATATGGTAATATACGTTTAATATTTTTGGAGACACTGCCATATTTTTCCAACAGTGGCTATACCATTTTACATTCTGACCGGCAGTGCATAAGGGTTTAAACTTCAACAAATCCATGCCAACACTTGTTATTTATTACTATTATTATTAATAGCCATATTAATGGTGTGAATTGGTGGCCCTTCTTACTTAATAGCTTTTACCTTGGTTCAGAATTCTGTCATTTTGCAAGTATGTCTACTCCAAAAATGCATTTAGATAAAGGGAAGTATATATAGTGTAGGTTACTGATCCCACAGAGGTCCTAGTGAGGTGAGGTGAACTTGTGCCAAGACTATCACATAACCTCCATAATCAATATTATGACCTGAAGACCATTTGGATCTTGAGGTGTGTAAATTTAGCTTAATAATCTCTGAAAAACTATGAATTTTCTCTTTTTCTGTCTAAATAGTCTCCCTGGAAAATTATAAGTCCCTTAGAGGTAGACCTGGAGAACAACTCACACTGTGTACTCCTGAGTGTTATGAGAATCATTCTTTAAAATTTTTTTTAATCTTTGTTTATATTAGAGAGAGAGAGAGAGCACAAGTGGGAAAGGGGCATAGAGAGAGGAAGACAGAATCTGAAGCAGTCTCCAGGCTCCAAGCTGGCAGCACAGAGCCCCATGCAGGTCTCAGACTTACCAGCCATGAGATCATGATCTGATCCTAAGTTGGATGCTTAACCAACTGAGCCACTCAGGTGCCCCTATGAGAATCTTTCTGAAAGTGTGGTAGCCATCTGATCTCTTTTTTAGATCTGGGTGAGACCATAATTTTCTTTCCTGCCAAATTGATTCATATTTCTGTTCATTGTGCTTAAAGTTTATTTTTGTTTATGTAGTTCAAGCCTGCTCACCAATTTAATTCTGAATATATATGTGACTGATCAGTTACTGCTAGAAATCACTTTGGGTCAAAACACTCTGTCATTCTCCCCTGCTGACTTTTATCATAATTGCACTTACCTTGTTTTTCACGTAAAATGCTGTCACCTAACCTCTGCTACACTATAATCTCATCATTACTATTAAAAGTGTGGGAACCATTTCAGTGGCGGCATCCTTCATTGACATCTTTAGCCCGCTGAAGACAGATACCACAGAGGTTTGCAAGGATGCTTGTAATCCTTTCATCAAAGAATATCTTAATGTCTTGAAGAATAATGTCATCTGGGACCTCTACAGGGGCATACCTATGAAACCATTGAGTGGGTTGTACGTAATTAATCCACTCCAACATTCTCATTTTGAGTACATGGATTCCTTCCTCCATATTCTGTCAGATAAGTTACAGCATCTTGCCTTCACTGAATGTTGATGACTATTGAATCCATATTTTAGTCAGACAAACAAGCCAATGATTAGACCCAGTTTCATCAGCTAGAGCCAGTATTTTAAATCTGAAATCTCAGGTGAGTTCTCTGTAATAAATTCAACCGCTTCCAACTTTATATTTCATCTTCCTTGGTCATAAAATATATACCACACACTCATTCTGCCAGGTTCTGCTGATACAAATTAGCAAGATATTGCATTTCTTTTGGTGCATATGCAAACTCTTAACAGGGTGGACATTGTATTTTCCTCCTGAGACCTGCTAGGATCTGACTATAGTTAGAGGTTGGGATGTAATAATGCTGATGTGTGTGTGAAAAGTAGAAATTGCCTGAAAAATTAACCACTTCAGATGAGATCTTTAGAGAGGTGTTAAGCAGGGGGAAAGTTAGCTTCCTCAAATTGGGAGGAAGAAGGGTAGCTTCTGCTGGGAAGGAAACTACAAGAAGGTTTGGGTTAAAGCTTTTGATATTAATTTGAATATCCAATGGGAAAAAGAATGTCTCTTCAACAAATGGTGCTGGGAAAACTGGACATCAGCATGCAACAGAATGAAGCAAGGACACTTTCTTACACCACACACAAAATTAAATTCAAAATTGGGGCACCTGGGCAGCTCAGTTAGTTAAGCATCTGACTTTTGGTTTTGGCTCAGGTTTTGTGAGTTCAAACCTTACAAGGGGCTCTGCACTAGTGGTGCAGAGCCTGCTTGGGATTCTCTCTCCCTCTCTCTCTCAAAACAAATAAATTTTAAAAAATGGATTAAAGACCTAAATGTGAGACCTGAAACCATAAATATCCTAAAAGTGAACACAGGGAATAACTTCTTTGACATAGGCCATAGCAACTTCTTTAAAGATTTGTCTCCTGAGGCAAGGGAAACAATAGGAACAAAAAACTACTGATAACACATCAAAATTAAAAGCTTCTGCACAGCAAAGGAAACAATCAACAAAACTAAAAGGCAACTAATGTAATGGGAGAATATATTTCAAATGACATATATGATATAGGGTTAATATCCAAAATATATAAAAAATTTTTCTAAACTCAACACCCAAGAAATGAATAAATTTAAAAAAGTGAAGAAGACATGAATAGAAATTTTTCCAAAGAAGATATACAAATGGCCAACAGATACATCAGAAGATGATTATCATCACTAACCATTAAGGAAATGCAAATCAGATTACGATGAGGTATCACCTAAAACCTGTCAGAATGGCTAAAATAAAAAATACAAGAAACAATAGGTGTTGGTGAGGATATGGAGAAAGGGGAAAACTCATGTGCTGTTGGTGGAAATGCAAAACTGTTGCAGCCACTGTGGAAAACAATAAGGAGTTTCCTCAAAGAGTTAAAAATAGAACTTCCCGGGGCGCCTGGGTGGCTTAGTCGGTTAAGCGTCCGACTTTCGCTTAGGTCATGATCTCGCGGTTCGTGGGTTCGAGCCCCGCGTCGGGCTCTGTGCTGCCCGCTCGGAGCCTGGATCCTGTTTCAGTCTGTGACTCCCTCTCTCTCTGACCCTCCCCTGTTCACGCTGTCTCTCTCTCTCCTAGAAATAAATAAAACATTTAAAAAAAAAATAGAACTTCCCTCCAATTAAGCAATCACACTAGTAGGCATTTACCCAAAGAATGCGAAAACACAAATTCAAAGAGATACATGCATCCCTCTGTTCATACTAGTATTATTTATAATAGACAAGATATGGAAGCATCCCAACTGTCCATCAATAGATGAATGGATAAAGGGTGATACATACATATATATATATATACACACATACACATATATGTATATATATACATACATACATATATATGTGCATATATAATATATGCATTATAATAGAATATTACTCAGACGTAAAAAATAATTAAATCTTGCCATTTGCTATGACACGGATGGAGTTAGAGAGTATAATGCTAAGTGAAATAAGTCATTCAGAGAAAGAGAAATACTGTATGATTTTACTCATATGTGAATTTAAGAAACAAAACAATTGAATAAAGGGGAAAAAGAGATAGACAAAATAATAAACAGATTCTTAAGTATAGAGAGCAAGGTGATGGTTACCAGAGGGGAGCTGGAGGAAATGGGTTAAATAGGTGATGGGAATTAAGGAGTGCACTTGTGATTAGCACCAGCTCTTGTATGGAAGTCTTGAATCACTATATTGTACACCTGAAATTAATATTACACTGTATGTCAAAACAAAAATGTTTATACTAATTTGAGTCTGCTACCTGTACTTATCCCAAACACTCAATTTATACTTAAATATCAAATTCTTACTGATCAATGTCCTTATATTAATCTGTAATACTCAGAACATATGTGCACTATATTTGAATTTTAATTCTGCAACCACCTTTTTAGATTTGAGCTAATCCTTACCCATGTCTGCTTTGTGGCTATAAGACATGAGAAACTTTTAAGGCCCTTAGAGTGTCTTTCTTTATCTTCCCGTGCCTTAATCTGCCAGTTTAAACACCTGAAATCATTTTCATTTTGTATGCTCTCTGGTGCTATCAGAAGCAGCTAATGGCACCCATAGTTATTACTGCCATAATAGATCAAAGCAGCAGCCACTTGACCTCTAAAAGTATTGTCTTCAGTTAGCAATTTATTCAGTGCAAACACTGCTGGTAATTTAAATAATTGTGTTGCCACTGCTTGGAAGAAGCACTTGTCTTTTTTACATTGGCAAGGAAGTCACTACTATATTCAAGCTCAAACAGAGAAACAACCTAATTCCAGAGTTCCGTCTTGAAAGCCTTTTTCCTGGGACTACTCAGTCACAGTTCAGACAGAACATAAAATTTGCTTCAGGAGGTTTAAAAAGTGGATTTTAATATATGTTTCAAAAGTTAGAAAAGCTAGCGTCACACGGGATAGGGAGGCAATCTAGTTTGGCAAGAGAGAGAATCTCCTGAGCAGAACTGGAATGAATGTAGCATCTGCTAGTGGATATTGGGAACATGGAGGGAGATCTTAAGCAGGAATTGGACCCATGAAGGAGACAAAACCGCAGTTGTATATACCACTCAAAGAGGGCATTCTGGGTTCTCCCCTGTTCCCATCTTCCAGTATATCACCCGTCCTTCCTGTGGTGACAATTAATGGGGAGCTAGTTGTCAGTAGATACTAGCAAATATAGTTTTTAGAAGTCAGTCCTCTACAATAAAAATCAGAGTTAGGAAAAAGATGGAGACATGGTCTTTAAAAACTGATGGCATATTCCACTTCCAAAATTAACAAGCATGCTATCCCTCTAACTTCTTACTTTCTACGGCAATTGTTCAACTACTCCCTCACCTTAGCTGCACTTTGAAACAGATCTATTTATTCCTTTGTCTTTTCCTATATTGTATTTGCATCCCTCCGTAATCTCTTAGATTCCAATGTCCATTATCTAATAAATAGTATATTTGTCCATACCTCAAATTCCTTTGCTCCAGTGTCTTTTAATTGTATCTAGTCCTGGATGAATCCAAACCGCTGCCTTCTCCTTTCTTGATCTCCAGCTTTCTTTTCTTTTTGTTTTTGTTTCAAGGTTTTATTTAAATTCTAGTTGATCTCCAGCTTACAAAGCCTCCCTAAGAAAAGTACATAGTAGTTAAAATTGTTTCCTTTATGAATTCATGATTGTAACCTAAAAGTTCTTCAATATTGTCTCGTAATTCTGCTACATTAATCTGGACCTATCATTCTCCCACTCTCCACAATGTTTTTCTGTTCTTCTCTGTTATCCTTAAATGGTCATGTCCTTGCCATTTGCTGTAATATCAGGAGATCATGTCTTCTAATTCACAGTAAAGAAAATAAAAGATATTAGGGGGAAACTTTGCAGTTAATAAACATAATAGAATTACTACATCTGCTTCTATCTTTATCTCCTTGGGCAACTTAACAGAACAGAAGCTCTATTCCTACTAAAGACAATTTCTTTACTCCTGATTTGGGTTACATCACCTTCCATCCTCTCAAGATTCTTATATTGATTAGTATCTTCCTTTAGCTGGATCTTTTCCATTAGCTTTTAAACATTCTAGCATCTTCCAAATTGGGAAAAAATAATAAAGAAAAACAAAACCAAAAAGAAAAGGAAAACCAAATTCACAACTTCTCTACCCATTTCTCGACTTTTATCACTAATTATGACCCTCTCTGTTTTTTTTCTCCAAATCCATAGTTTTTAAGATAATTCTTTTTTAAATGTTTTTAAATGTTTATTTTTGAGACAGAGACAGAGCATGAGCGGGGGAGGGGCAGAGAGAGGGGAAGACACAGAATCTGAAGCAGGCTCCAGGCTCTGAGATGTCAGCACAGAGCCTGACATGGGGCTCAAACTCACAAACCATGAGATCATGACCTGAGCCAAAATCAGATGCTTAACTGACTGAGCCACCCAGGTGCCCATTTAAATTAATTCCTAAAAATGTTTTCCTCCCTCTTGGCAACTGTGAATAATATTTCAACGAACATGGGAATATAATCTCTTTGACATCTTGATTTCAATTTTTTTTTGAAATATATACCCAAAAGTGGGGTTGTTGGATCATTTTGTAATTATGTTTTTATTTTTTCAGGAACTTTCATACTGTTTTCCATAGTGACTGTACCAATGTACATTCCCACCAGTATACAAGAGTTCCAATTTCTCCATATTCTCACTAACATTAGTTATTTTTGTTTTTTTGGTAATAGCCACTTTAACAGGTGTGAGGTAATACCTCATTGTGATTATGATTTGTACTTCCTGGTGATTAGTTATTTTGAGCACCTTTTCATATGCTTGTTGCCTATTTGCACATCTTTGGAGAAATATCTGTTGAAGTCCTTTGCCCATTTTTGATTAAGTTATTTATTTGCTATCAAGTTGCATGAGTTCCTTTCTGAAAAATAACTTTTTATCAGATATATGATCTGCAAATATTTTCTACCATTCCCGTGGTTGACTTTCCATTCTATTGGTTATTTCCTTTGCTGTGCAGAAGTGTTTTAGTTTGATGTAATTCCATTTGTTTATTTTTTATTTTGTGGATTGTGATTTTGGTATCGTATTAAGAAAATATTGCCAATGGGATGCCTGGGTGGCTCAGTTCATTAGGCATCCGACTTCAGCTCAGATCATGATCTCATGGCTTGTGAGTTTGGGCCCTGTATCGGGCTCTGTGCTGACAGCTTAGAGCCTGGAGCCTGCTTCAGATTCTGTGTCCCTCCCTGCCACCACCACCTCGCACCTCCCCTGCTCACACTCTGACTCTCTGTCTCAAAAATAAATACACATTTTAAAAAAAGAAATTATTGCCAAGATCAATGTCAAGAAGCTTTTCCCCAAAAGTCCACTGACAGATGAATGGATAAAAGAATGTGGTATATATTTACTATGGGATAGTATTCATCCTTTAAAAATAAGGAAATTCTGCCATTTGTGGCAACATGGATGAAACTGGAAGACAAATATGCGAAGTGAAATAAGCCAATCACAGAAGGACAAATACTGCATAATTCTACTTATATAAAGTTTCTAAAATAATCAGACTCATAGAAACAGAATAGAAGGATGGTTTCCAGGGGGCTAGGGGAAGGAAGAAACAGGGAGCTGTTGTTAAACAGGTGTAAATTTTCCATTATGCAAGATGAGTAAGTTCTAGAGATCTGCTTTACAACATAGTGACTATAGTTAACAACACTGTCTTGTGCAGTTAAAAATTAAGAGAGTAGATTTCATGTTAAGTTTTCCTTCCACATATACAAGAAAAGGGACATAAGAAAACTCTTGGAGATGATGGATATGTCTATTACTTTGATTGTTTTGATGGTTTTGTGGGTATATGCATATATCCAAACTCATTGAATTGCAGTACATTAAATATGTGCTGTTTTCTGTTTATCATTTCTACAATAAAGCTCAATAAAAATTACTTTATAAGTTATTTCCAAATTTATAGATTCATTGGGAAGATTTAATCTCTAAATTACTTGACTTGTAAGTAGGAGTTGTTTCCACTTTTGAAACTTGATTTCCCTCGACTCAGACTTCCTCTCGTTTTCCTCTAATCTCTGTGGCAGCTCATTGTCTGTCTTCCTTGTGTGTACCTCTTCTCCTCAGACAGTAATTATTGAAATTCTTAAATTTCAATTCCAAGCCATTATATTCTCTCACTCCAGAACTCAGAATATGATTTCATGGAAACAAAATTACTAACTCCATGAAGTTGGATACATGTGTATTTGAGACCTCTAACCTGATTCTGGAAATTTAGTTGCCTATGTAATGTGTAGATTTGTTCATTTAAAATATGCATAAAATACTCACGGTCTCCCTAAACCCCCAAATTTCTTTTCTTTTTCTTTTCTTTCTTTTTTTTTTCTTTCTTTCTTTCTTTTTTTTTTTTTTTTTTTTTTTGCTTAGTGTTTGGTGGCACCATTCATCTTCTTGACTCTCTCCCAATATCCACCATATTGTATTTACTAACAATCTTTTCCATTTTACCTCCTAGATTCTTTCTTAATCTGCCCACAGTTCTCTATCTGTTCAGCATCGTAAGTAGTAAACCAATGTACATTGCTTTGCATGGTCACTGTAATTTTTGTGGAAGATGTTACTCTTCCCTGTATTTTTCCTTCCAAAACTTTATCCTCCTCTTCCCATTTCAAGTTTGTATCCAGGACTCTTTAAAAATATTTTCCCCAGGAAAAGTGCCATTTGTAAGTATCAGTGTGTGAAGAAGATTACAAGGCTTTTGGAGGATTAAAGGCCAGTGGGTACAATAAGCAGTGCTTGACACCTTGTTACTGGATAGAGCCCTGGAGCTGCACCAAGTCATTAGAAGGATGTAACTGGAGGGAGATATAGGGAAGTCAGGTGTAAGGATGATGTATCTATCTCACTGTTTCAGCATTGCACATAACATTGCACAGAATCATTTATCAATGGGACATAAAGGTACTGGTGACCCTCAGATGGCCAGAAAGATTCCATAACACTTTTGTAGTTTATTATTTTTTATACAACTCTCATTGTATAATGCACCTCAAATAATGACTGAGACTGAATTCTGAACCCGTTCAGTTATTTAAAGATTTAAATTCATTTAAATCAAATAAAGAACTACTGGTTTTACTGCAGCAGTTCATAACTGCTTACTTTGTGTAGATTTATAGCTAAATCATGGCAGCTGTCACCAATATATGGCAAACACATTCCTTAAAACATATTCCTTTAAATAACCGGAATATTTGACCTTCCACAAGAAAACTGAAAAAGAATAAAATAAGGAACAAAAGATTTTTATCTATTGAGCCATCCTACTTATAAGGATTCTTATACACTTTGACATTTTATTTCTGAGAAAAAGAAAAAAAAAAAAACAACCTGCAAATTTAGAGATTGGTTTCTTTACCTGGAACTAAAGATCTTGGTAGTAACTGAGTGTGTAGTATTGTATTTTATGCTTTATTATTCAATATATAGAACTATTGTTCATGTGCTCCTAATGGGGAAGGAAAAAATAATGGATTTAGTATCAGTAGATATTACATTAAAGAATGGGAAATGATGACCATTTCTATTTCCAAACAAAGGGCAGCGATTCAAAAATGCTTTGCCATAAAATGTTAAGTTCAAATTGTAAAATATTTTGAGCATTTTTAACTCAATGTTTTTGGGGATTAGGGGGAACTTAACGGAGGATCGTGGGGGAGAAGAAGAGGGGACATAGAGTTTTTAAAACTTTTAGAAAAGTATAACATGCATACATATTTTTTACATTTTGAAAATGAGTTGTTGAATTGTTAAGACTTGGCTTTTTTCTTAAAATTAAGATATGCTAGTCAGACCTAAGAATAGCCTCCAGAGGGCAACCAAGTTGCATTATTGTAAAAAATTGTATCAAAATTTAACTTGGCTTCCAACAAAAGTATGGACTTTCTAAAGTTTGACAAAACAGTAATAATAGTTAATCCTTGAAAAAATACCATCAACTGAATTCTGAATAGCTCTGAAAACATTGGATGTTTAAGAAGTAATTTGTATATTTAGCAGAGCCTAGACCTATAATTTTATATTTAGCAGAGCAAGGACCTTTGAATCTAGCCAGACCTCATAAATTTACTACTACGTCAACAGGACTTGCTATTAGTTCATTCATTCTCCAACTTTCTTGTTCACTGAAGTTTGTCTCTTCCAAGCATCTGGTATCAGCAGAGTTTGTCTTTTGCATTTCAACAGACGGAGATTCAAAGTCACCTGCAGTTGGTTGATATATTACCTTGTAAACAGATTTCATCTGAAGAATGGGCAAATAATATCTTCCTCATGGATCATGGTTTGTGAGAATTAAGTGAGATAAATGTAGAAAACACTTACCATGATGACTGGTGTGTAAATATTAACTTCTGCCCGTTTGTGTTGTCCCTATCTTTTTTCCCCTTCCTTCACATTGAGAAAGAGAAAAATTGGATCTAATTAGAACATTCACTTCAACATACCACTCTTTCATTACTTGTCCCCAAAGTATGTTTTTAAAAATCTCATAGAAATAAAGTAGTGATTAAGTTGAAGTAGTTGGTATTTCTCAATTCTCAGACAGAAATATATCTAACAAATTTTGTGGTTTTGTTAATCCTTGACTAGGTAATGACAAGAATCAATAAAGAAGTATTTCTAATTGGGGAATCCATCTGTTTGGCTCTTACCTGTACCAGTGGATTACTGTTTCTACTTATTTCATCCTTCTTAAAAGCAACATTAGTAAACTCAACTGAGGATATTAACTGAGTTTACCTTGTAATTACCCTTTCTTGTTATTTCCTACCTATATCTAACTAGCAGATAATTACGTTTGATTCTTCTTATAAAGTTTCTCAGTAATTCTTTCTCTTCTATTCTCACCAACTATACTTTGTAAAATAACTTTATCATGGGTCTCCCTAATTTTAGTCACTAACCAAGATCACCTTAATGTTTGCATCAGCTTGACTGAATTTTAGACAAGCCTCTTCTTTTTATTTATTTATTTATTTCTTTTTTTTTTTTACAAATAGTTTATTGTCAAATTAGTTTCCACAGAACACTCAGTGCTCATCCCCAAAGTGCCCTCCTCCATGCCCATCCCCCCTCCCCCCCACATCCATCAGTCCTCCGTTTTTGTCAGCATTCAAGAGTCTCTCATGGTTTGCCTCTCCCCTTTTCCCCCACCATTTCCCCCCTTCTTCTCCCCCTTGTTCCTCCGTCAAGTTCCTCCTAATCCTCCTATACGTGCAAACATATGATATTTGTCCTTCTCTGCCTGACTTAT
>NW_024081905.1:232177-252618 GCF_003009895.1 Hyaena hyaena | reverse complement strand
AAAAGGGAGGAGGGCACCTCTCTGGCAGGGATGGGCGTGGCGTGATCCAATGCCTCAGGCGGGAGCTCTGCCTCGGTGGTTGTGGGGAGGAGAGTGACGGTGCTCCAGTCCCTTCTTGAACCAAGCACTGCTCCTCGCTTTTTTGGGCGTGTATACTCCCCGTACCGGGGGCGCAGCCGAAGTTGGTTGCACTCTTCAACCCAGGCCAGTTCCAATCTCCAAATCCCAGTCCGCGCGCCCCGCTGAAGTTGCCTTAGACACAGCTTCCCAGGCAACCCCCTCGGGCAATTCCAAGCCCCCTGCCGAGCTCTGGGGGCGGAGTCAGAATCGCTGCTTCCTTCTCTGGGTCGGGCTGGCGCGCATGGGCGGGGGCTTGCCTGCCGGGTGCTCTGAGCCCGAGCCCGCTGGAGTGAGGAAAACCGGGTCCCTCTATGGCTCGTCACCCGAAACACGAACTCACAGGCTAATTTCCCAGTTTTTAGTTCCTTGACTTCCCTCTCGAGTCCCAGCCCGCCAGGAGCGCGGATGCCCGGTGTCCGCACGGCTCTTTCAGGGGCCCCAGCCCCCCGGGAGCTACAATGGCGGCAGGCGCGCCACCACTCTGAAGTCTAGCCTCCAGGAGCAGCACAAAGAAGCAGTTTGTTTGTTCAGCCCCCTCCAGGACCAGCTGGCGCGAGGGGACCTGGTGTGCAGGTATTTGGCAAGTACGGTCTTTCTAACGGAGGTTTTTCTCCCCTGTGTGGAGGTTTTTCTGTTTCGGACTCTCCTTTTCCCCTCTCACTCCCCGTAGATGGTAGAAGGGGATCCCCTCCCACCCTGGAGTCTCCGATCCCGGCCCGATTTTATCTTCCGCGGTTCGCACTCACGTTAGGAGGCTCTCTCAGTGGATTCTGCGTCTTTTTTTCTCCCAATCTCTCAGGTTTTGTAAGGTTTCCAATGGCTTCAGATCTTTTCTGTGTGATGTATGGGCGCGAGTGCAAGTATGGAGCTCCTTACTTCTCCGCCATCTTGCCCCCCCGCTAGACAAGCCTCTTCTTGACTGTAGGCCCCAGACCTCCCTTTTCTGAATATGTTTACTTATAAAAACTTGGAATTATAAATTCTTGCTCTGGCCCTTTGAGAAGCAAATTTTGTCCCTGTAACTTGATACTTTTACAACCCTGGGATATCTGTCTCAAGGACCTGGGAACCTTCTCTTTGAAACATAATCTTTGAGAAAGATAAGTCACCTACTGCCTGGTCTCTATGGGGAGTATGGGAACCTAACTTTGAGAAGAGACAATTAGCAAACTCAGATAGTTTAATCACATTGACCACTGAACCCTACCTGCCCCCAACATTGTCTAGTATGTTCCCTTTAGTTTGCCCTGGCACTTACAATCTTTACTGCCTTTTGTTTCTGAAGATTGAGTTCAGTCTCCCTTCCTTTATTTGGCCCCTATTGCAATAGTCTTGAATATAATCTTCTTTGCCTTTTTAACCATCTGGTACAGTTTTTCTTTGAAATAACTCCACCACCAACTCTAAACTGCCTAACCATTTCAGACTAATCTTTTTATTTATTATTTTGTTTTTTCCTCATGGTAAGTGGACTCTTTAATCTCTATCACCTATTTCACCACCCAACCCCACCCCTACCCCTCTGGTAACCATGTTTGTTCTCTATAGTTAAGAGTCTCTTTCTTGGTTTGCCTCTTTCTCTCTCTCTTTTCCTTTGCTCATTTGTTTTGTTTCTTAAATTCAACATATATGTGAGATCATATGGTACATGTCTTTCTCTGACTTATTTTGCTTAACATTATACTGTCTAGCTTAAAATTTTTTTAATGTTTATTCTGTCTTGAGAGATAGAGAGAGATGGAGTGTGAGTGGGGGAAGGGCAGAGAGAGAGAAGGAGACAGAATCTGAAGCAGCGGGGCTCGAACTCATGAACTGTGAGATCATGACCTGAGCCGAAGTTGGCCGCTTAACTGACTGAGCCACCCAGGTGCCCCATATACTGTCTAGCTTTAAAGTCCCATATTCCATCAGTGACTTCTATTGGCTGCAGCTGATCAAAAGTTAGGTGTCTATATGAGTCTGCTGTCATGTGATACAAAATAGAACCAGGAAAGAGCAATGAGTGAATTTCAGGAAAAAGCAGACTAGGGCCAGTATATTTACTTGAATGCCATATGACAGCTTGTTTCCTTCCTTCCTTCCTTCCTTCCTTCCTTCCTTCCTTCCTTCCTTCCTTCCTTCCTTCCTTCCTTCCTTCCTTCCTTCCTTCCTTTTTCTTTCTTTCTTTCTTTCTTTCTTTCTTTCTTTCTTTCTTTCTTTCTTTCTTTCTTTTTCTTTCTTTCTTTCTTTCTCTCTCTCTCTCTCTCTCTCTCTTTCATTCATTCATTCTTTCTTTCTATCATCTAGCTAGCTAGCTTTATGGAGATATAACTGCCACATAGCATTGTATAAGTTTAAGCTGTATAACATGTTGATATGTTATATATTGTGTAATCATTACCATCATAGGAGTAGTTAATTACCTCTATCACCTCGCGTAATTACCATTTCTTGTTTGTAGTGAGAAATTGAAGTTCTATTAGCACCTTTCAAGTATATAATACACTATTGTTAACTATAATCACCATGTTGTACATTAATTCCTAGAAATTATGCATCTGCTAACTGGAAGTTTGTACTCTTTGACCACTATCTCTCCTTTTTCTCAACCCCCCAACCCTTGGCAACCACTGTTCTATTTTATCTATTTTTTTTTTTTTTTTTACATCTCACAAATAAGTGATATCATTCAGTATTTATCTTTCTCTGTCTGGCTTTTTTCACTTAGCATAATACCTATCTATGATATATCTATATTGTTGCAAATGGCAACCTTTCCTTCCTTCTCATGACTGAATATACTCTATTGTATCTCACATAATAATTCACATATATGGACATACATATGTGTGTATATATATACACACACACACACACATATATATTTAATATCTTTAGTCATAGATGGGCTCTTAGTTTAGTTTGTTTCCATATCTTGGTCATTGTGAATAATATAACAGTGAATGTGGGATTGCAGATATCTCTTTAGAATAGTGACTTCATTTTTTTATATATACCTGGAAGTAGGATTGCTGAATTATATAGTAATTCTCTTTTTAATTATTTGAGGAACCTCCATACTGTTTTTCATAATGCCTCTACCTATTTACATTCCCACAACAGTACACAGGTGTTCACTTTTCTCCACATCCTTGTCAACATCTGTTATCTTTTATCTATTTAAGACAACCATTCTATCAGGTGTGAGGTGATATTCATTGTGATTTTGATTCACATTTCCCTGATGATTAGTGATATGGAACATCTTTTCATGTGTGTGTTAGCCATTCCTGTGTCTTCTTTGGAAAAATGTCTGTTTGATCCTTCATCCTATGTTTTAATTGGATTTTTGTGGCCATTGAGTTGTGTGAATTACATGTCATATATATGGTATGTAAATATTTTCTTCCATTTTGTGGCTTGCCTTTTCATTTTGTTGATTGTTTCTTTTGCTATGAAGAACCTTTTTAGTTTGGTGTAGTCCTGGTCATTTATTTTGCTTTCGTTGCATGTGCTTTAGGTATCGTATCCAAAAATTCATTGCTAAGAATGATGTCAAGAGTTTTCCCACTGTTTTGTTTTAGGAGTTTTATTTATGTTATGGTTTCAGTTTTTACATTTAAGTCTTTAAATCCATTTTGAGTCAATTTTTGTGAGTGGTGTAAGGTAGAGATTTACTGTTATTCTTTTATCCTATTTTCTCAGCACCGTTTATTGAGATACTGTCTTTCTCTTATTGAATATTCTTTGCTCCTTTGTCAAATATTGGTATAGTGTATATGCGAGAGTTTATTTCTGGGATCTGAATTCTCCTCTGTAGGTCTATGTGTATATTTTTATACTGATATGATAATGTTTTGATTATTAGAGCTTTGTAGTATTTTTTGAAATCAGAAAGTCTGTTGCTTTGAGTTTTGTTCTTTTTCAGGATTACCTTGGCTATTGTGTGTGTGTGTGTGTGTGTGTGTGTGTGTGTGTGTATCCATACAGATTTTAGGATTTTTTAATTTAATTTCTTTGAAAAATGCTATTGACATTTTGGTAGGGATTGCATTGAATCTACAAATGGATTTGGGTGGTATGGATATTTTAACTATATTAATTCTTCTGATTCATGAACACAGGATATTCTTCTATTATTTTGTGTCTTCTTTAATTTCTTTAATAAATGTCTTATAGATTTTAGAGGCACCTGGCTGACTCAGTTGGTAGAACACGAGACTCTTGATCCTGGGGTCATAAGTTTGAGAACCATGTTGGGGGTAGAGTTTACTTTAAAAAGAAGAAACTATTTAAAAAGTCTTATACATTTTTAGCATATGGGTATTTTACCTTATTGGTTAAAGTTATTCGTAAGTACTTTATTATTTTTGATTCTATTGTGAATGGGATTGTTTTCTTTATTTCTTTTTAGATACTCTATTGTTAGAAAATAAAAATGCAGTTTATTTGTTTATGTTGATTTTATACCCTGCAAATTTATTGAATTTTTTGATTTATTCTACTTTGTTTTTGGTAGTGTCTTTAGGATTATCCATATAAGATATATCATCTGCAAACAGACAGCTTTTCTTCTTTTCTTATTTGAATGCCTTTTATTTATAATTCTTGACAGCCACTCTAGAAAGGACTTCCAGTTTTACTTTGACTAGGAGTGGTAAAAGTGGACACCCTTTTCTTGTTCTTGATTTTAGAGAAACAGGTTTTAAGCTTTTACCATTGAGTATGAGATTAGCTTTGGGCTTGTCATATGTCATCTTTATTATGTTGAAGTACATTCTTTCTCTGTGCAATATATTGAAACTATCATGAAAGAATGCTATTCTTTTCAAATGCTTTTTCTTCATCTTTTGAGATGAACAGTGACTTTTAACCTTTCATTCTATTAATGTGTTGTATCACCTTTATTGATTTGTGTGTATTGAACCATCCTTACATCCCGGGGATGAATCTCACTCGATCATGGTGTATAATTCTTTAAATGTGCTGTTGAATTCAATTTATTAGTAGTTTTTGAGAATTTTTACATCAGTATTCATCAGGGATATTGGCCTTTAATTTTCTTTTCTTGTATTGTCTTTATCTGGCTTTCATAACAGTGTAATGCTGGCCTCTTAAGGTGAGCTTGGGAATGTTTCCTTTTCAATTGTTTTGTAAGAGTTTGAGGATTGATAAAATTTTTTCTTTTCTTTTTTTTTTAAAGAGAGAGAGACAGAGAGACAGAGACAGAGACAGAAAGGCTGTATGAATGTGAGTGGAGGAGGGACTGAGACAAAGGGAGAGAGAGTCTTAAGCAGGCTCCATGCCCAGTATGGAGCCCAGTGCAGTGCTTGAATTCATGACTGTGAGATCATGATCTGAGCCGAAATCAAGAGTTGTACGCTTAACCAGCAGAGCCACCCAGGCACCCCAATACAAATTTGTCTTTAAATATTAAAAAAAATTGTTTTAATGTTTATTTTTGAGAGAGAGAGAGAGAGAGAGCGAGTGAGAGAGAGCACATACATAGGGAAGAGGCAGAGAGAGGGGAAGACACAGAATCCAAAGGAGGCTCCAGGCTCTGAGCTGTCAGCACAGAGCCTGATATGGGGCTCAAAACCATGAGTCATGATATCATGACCTGAGCCTAAGTTGGATGCTTAACCAATGGAACCAACCAGGCACCCCTTGTCTTTAAATGTTTAGTAGAATTTACGAGGAAAACCATATGGTCTTGGACCTTTCTTTGTTGGGAGATTTTTGATAACTGATTCATTCTCCTTACTCATTATTAGTCTGCTCAGATTTTCTGTTTCTTCATAATTCAGTCTTGGTGGGGTGTGTATTTATAGGAATGTATCCCTTTCTTCTAGGAGATCCAATTTATTGGCATATAATTGTTCATAATAGTCTCTTAAGATCCTTTGTATTTCTGTGGTATCAGTTGTAAGGTTTCCTCTTTCATTTCTGATTTTACATATTTGAATCTTCTCTCTTTTTCTTAGTCTAGCTAAAAGTTTGTCAGTTTTGTTTATCTTTTCAAAAAACCTCTTATTTTTATTGATCTTTTTTTTTTTTTCTTGGCTTTCTTGTAATGGTTTCTCTGATCTTTCTTATTTCCTTTCTTCTGCTAACTTTGGGCTTAGTTTGCTTTGCTGTTTCTAGTTCCATGAGGTATAAAGTTAGGTTGTTTATTTGAGATCTTTCTTTTTTCTTGATGTAGTTTAATCACTACAAACTTCCCTCTTTTTTTGAAATTTTATTTATTTTTGAGAGAGAGAAAGCAAGAGAGACATCACATGAATGAGCAGGGGTAGAGGCAGAGAGAGAAGGAGAGAGAATCCCAAGCAGGCTCCACGCTGTCGTTGCAAAGCCTGATGTGGGGCCCAATCACATGAATTGTGAGATCATGACCTAAGCAAAAATCAAGGGCTGGATGTTCAACTAACTGTGCCAGCCATGCACCCCAAACCCCAAAACTTCCCTCTTAAAATTGCTTTTGCTGCATCCCATAAATTTTGATTTTTTTATTGTCATTTGTTCAGTATAATTTTTGATTTTCTTTATTTTTTGACACATTGTTCAGAAGTGTGTTCAGTTTTCACATATTTATATTTTCCAGTTTTCCTCTTGGATTTTTAGTTTCATATCATTATGTTTGGAAAAATACACTTGAAATGATTTCAGTTTTATTAAATTTGGAAAGACTTGTTTTGTGACCTGTCATATGATCTATCCTAGAGAATGTTCTGTGTGTGCTTGAGAAGAATGTATATCCTGATGCTCTTGGGTGGAATGTTATGTATATGTCTCTTAGGTCTATTTGATCTGTAGTTCAAGTCTAATCATATATAATGATATATATTATATATATCAAGTCTAACATATATGTTTAAGTTTATTTGTTTTGTGAGACAGAGAGAGCATGAGCAGTGGAGGGAGAGAGAGAGAGAGAGAGAGAGAGTGCTTTCTTACTGATATTCTGTCTGGATGATTTATCTATTTCTGAAAGTGGGGTATTGGAGTTCTTTGCTATTATTTTATTGCTGTCTATTTATTCCTTCTGATCTGTTAGTATTTGCTTAATATATTTAGATATGGTGATATTGGGTTCATATATGTTTATGATTATTATATACTGTTGATGAATTGACTCCCTTATCATTATATAATGACCTTCTTCATCGCTTGTTACTGTTTTTTGCTTAAAGTCTATTTTGTCTGATAGAAGTACAGGAACCTCTACTCTCTTTAATTTTTTTTATTTTTTAATTTTTAGTTTTATTATTTTTTTATAAATAGTTTATTGTCAGGTTGGTTTCCATATAACACCCAGTGCTCATGCCCACACGTGCCCCCCTCCACCCCTACTCTCTTTTAGTTGCCACTTCCATGGAATAACTTTTTTATCTCTGTACTTGGAGTTTGTTTCCTTAAAGCTGCCTCCTCTAGGTGTGTGTGTGTGTGTGTGTGTGTGTGTGTGTGTGTGTGTGTGTTTAATCTGCCCAGCCATTTTATGCCTTTTCATTGGTGAATTTAGTTCATTTACATGTAGACTAATTATTTACTGTTGCAGACTTTAAAATGTCATTTTATTGGTTTCTGACTGTTTTGTAGTTCCCCGTTCTTTTTTTCTTCTCTTCTTTTGTGAATTGATTATTTTCTGTAGTTGTATGCTTTGATTCCCTTCCCTTTTTCTTTTGTGAAACCGTTGTAGGTTTTGCTCTGTAGTTACCACGAGGCTTACAGAAACATCTTATAGATATAGTGGTCTATTTTATGATGATAACTTTGGTTGCATACAAAAACTCTACCCTTTATCTCCCTTTTTATGTTTTTGATGTCACTGTTACCTCTTTTTATATTGTGTATTCATTAACAAGTTATTTTAGCTATAGTTATTTTTATAAACTTGTCCTTTAGCCTTTATAGTAGAGCTAATTGGTTAACACACCACCATATGATAGTATTAGAGTATTCTGAAAATTGTCTATATACTTACCTTTACCAGTGAGTTGTATATATTCATATGTTTTCATGTTACTAATTGATGTCCTTTGATTTCAGCTTAAGAAACTCCTTTCAGCATTGCTTGTAAGTTACTGCTGGTGGTGACGGACTCCCTCAGATTTTGTTTGGGAAAATTTTTTTACCTGTCTTTATTTCTGGAAGACAGCTTTTCTGGATAGAGTAGTCTTAATTGGTAGCTTTCTTTAAATTCATTTCAGCACTTTGAATAAATCATTCCACTTTTCCTGGCTTGTAAGTTTTTGGCGGAAAATCCTCTGATGGCCTTATGAGAGTTCTCTTCTCAGTTACAAGTCTTTTTCTCTTGCAACTTTTAAGATTTTCTTTTTCTTTGATTTTTTGAAAGTTTTATTATTGAGTGTCCTGGAGAGGAACTCTTTACATTGATTTTGTTTGTTGACCTGTGAGCTCTATAAACTTGAGTAACTGTGTCTCTCTCCAGATTTGTTAAGTTCTCAGACATTATTTTTTTAATAAGATTTCTGCCCCTGTCTCCCTCTCTTCTCCTTCTAGAACTCCAGCAATTTGAAAATTGTTTCTTCTAATTATATCTCATAGATCTCATTCTTTACTCTTTTCATTCTTTTGTTGTTATTGCTGTGGATCTTCTCTGGGTAGTTTTAAAGCTACTGTCTTTTAATACAGATTATTTCTTCTGCTTGATCCATTCTGTTGATGCCCTTATTACATTTTTAATTTCATTCATTATATACTTTGCCTCCAGAATCTCTGTTTGATTCTTTTATATCATTTATACAATTTTGTTAAAGTTCCCATTTTGTTCATGTGTTGTTTTCTTCATTTCATTATATTGTCTTTCTTTGTTTTCTTTGTAGCTCATTGAGTTTCCTTAAAATAACTATTTTGAATTCTTTATTAGGTAAATCACAAACCTCCATGTGTTTGGGAAGAGGTACTGGAAGATTATTGTAATACTTTGGTGGTGTCATGTTATCTTGATTTTTCAAGTTCCTTGAACTTTGCATGTTCCTTGCAGTGCTCCCTTTGCAATTGAAATAGCCACATATTTTAGTCTTTACTAATTACCTAGGGAGAGCAATACCTTCCATCAGCCCTGTTTGTGATTCTGAGGCTATCTCAGACTTTCTATGGGTGCACCTGCTCCATGATTATTGCTTTCTCTTGTAGCAGAATTCTTAGGCTTGTATGCCTTTCCTGGATCCTGCAAGGTACCAGCCAAAGTGGTGACAGCCTTTCTTTTGTTTTCTGATGTGTGACCTAAGACTCAAATTTGTGGCGTCTCCCTTGCCTTTAGATTCTGACCAGCTTTGTATGTGTGCTTTCTAGCCATCTACCAAAGCTGTCTCTCACCACTGCCATTGGAAGTACACAAAGGGAGATAGCCACAGAGTGGGAGGGTGTGTGGATGAGGCACATGGAATACTGGGGGTGCCCATAGGCCAGATGGGGAGAATAGGTGGGCAAAGCATCCCCAGAGGCTCTTGGGTAGACTTCTTGATAGGGTCTAAAATGCATTTAGTAGGATTCACTTTCTTTTAATGCCTTCTCAGAGTCCTATATGCCATTCTCTCAGTCTCTCCCCATTCCCTAGCCATGCACCTCATGATTCACTACTCTGGATGTGGTGAGAGTGAAATGGGCCTCTTTGGCAGCATCCTGCACATCTGTAGAAGCTGGGGGACAATTGCCCATTTTAAAACTATAGTCTTCTCATTTATTTTCTCCGTAGTCTTTATCAATTGCTTTATTTCCCTAAGCCCTAGTTTCCTTATCTCTGTAATATATATAAATATATGAAATAATAGAGATAATGGTACTTGATATATAGAGTATGCTCCAAACATGAAAACCATCATTATGGTTGTTTTTGTTATTATTATTAAATTTGATATTATTATTATTACCATTACCTTTCAATTTTCTGACAAGTAAAATCTTATTTCAGTGCTCAGCTCAAATATCATCGGTTCTATATAAACTTCTCTGATCATTTCCTCTAAAAGTGATTTGTTCCTATTCTAAATTCTTATAGTATACATTATCTGGTCTTTGAGTTTATGTGACTGTGTGTCATCTCTCTAACTTGGCTATAAAGTTATATAAGGGCCATTGTTTATATATTTGTGTACCTCTTTCCTAGGAATTAGTATAATACACTATCTAGAAAAAGCATTTCATCAAAATGTGTTGAATGACTAAAAGATTGAATTAATCACTAACTCTACTATAGCTCTGCTGATAAATGGACAAAGCTCATAACTACATTTGGACATGCTGTGAAATTCCAGGTTTTATAATGTTCAGAGTTTCTGCATTTTCATATTGGCTCTTGGTTAAAAAAGATACTGTAAAAATAACTTGGACATTTTTTTAGTTTAAGAGATTAATAAATGTTTTTTCCCTTTATTATGATTTAACATATTCATAATTGCCTCTAGAACTTTCAGTATCCTGGCAGTGTAGCTACAGGAAGCTACTCAGCTGAATTTAGATACCTGTTTTCTGAGGGCTACCTATACTTAAAAGCAAAAAGATGGTTATAGTAATAATAATGCCATGCATTTTTATAGTGTCCTATCATCATTTCGGGGAGCTCAACTGTCTTCATGTAGTCATATGACACAACAAGGAAATTCATATTATATGTGCACTCCTCAAGGGTATTTTTTATCACTTTGAATTTTACCAATCTTATTATTATTCATGGCTGATTAATAAAAACCTGTGTTACAGGATGGTCCTGAGGTTGGCTTCTAGCAAGACAGGGACTAGGATCAGGAGGGATAAAGGTAGGTTTCGTGAGTAAAGAAAAAAGGAATCTATAATAGGGTTGTCTGAGGAGTAAAAACCAGGATAGAGAAATTGCAATATAGGAAAGAGACAATGAAATGAGAATGTGAAAAAGGCAACTTTTATTTTCTTCCTCATATCCATATTCCTCTTTTCTTTGATTGTTTCTCCCAACTTCTTTTTTAAACCACATATTACTAATAGTGGAAACCTTCAGCTGGGGATAAGAAGGATACCTCCATAGGTAGCACAATAGTACTGTCAGTCACTTCTGTACTTAGTTTACAGCACTGCCCTCTCTGCACCTTAACCCACTAGTCACAAAATCCAAAAATAAGATTGAGAATGACAAGTGCCTGCAGAGGACTGCTGCTGAGTGCTGAGGAGGAGGATCCTAGTGGGAGAAGGATGAAGTCAGCCAACAAATTCCAGAGAAGAAAAGGTGAGCACTGTGGCAGCTCCACACTGGGATGCCATTCCCATTACAATAAAACAAAACAAAACAAAACAAAACAGAATAAAGCGATATTTGGACAAGGAGACTGTAAGTTAGGGATAGCTTTGCTTATTTCTTGATGCTTTTATTAGTCTTCTAGAACTTCTCATGATGCCACAGAAGATAAATTAAAATATGGATCATAGCAGGTAAATTCAGTAGCATGTGTTCAGTCTTCACCTTTAGGTTTTGTCTTATTTAATTTCTAGAAATGAGTTCTACTGCCCTTCTTATTTCCTAGAGTTTGAAAATAAGTGTAACATAAATCTAGAATTAACCAACTTCTAATTTGTGGCTCTCTGTTCTCTCATTCTTATTTTACCAGCCTTCTCTAAATTCTGCTCTTCATTTCTCTAGGTAAAAAAGTATATAAATGTAATTTATTCTACAATATTAATAATTTCATCATGGACAAAAGTTACCACATTTTATATATATATATATAAATGTTCTTATTTATTTCTGAGAGAGAGATACAGCATGAGCAGGGGAAGGTCAGAGAGAGAGGAAGATACAGAATGTGAAGCAGGCTCCAGGCTCTGAGATAGCTGTCAGCACAGAGCCCGGCATGGGGCTCGAACCCACAAACTGTGAGATCATGACCTGAGCTGAAGTTGGACGATTAACCGACTGAGCCACCCAGGCACCCCATATGATTATATATTTTAAAAATATACTTGTATAAAACTTTTTGGTCAGTGAGTTGGTCCAAAATTGGTCCAAAATGAAGTCAATATTCCAGTTACTTTTTTGAGAATACCCTGGAACAAAGCTTTAGTTTAAGTCTTTCCCATTATTTATATGTTGAGTACTTAATGTAGACTTGAAACAATAATAAACTACTTTTGCCAAAGCCACATAGAGGAGGTTAAATACCACTTCTCTTATAAGGAGTTACTCGATTATTGTACATTTTGAACAAATGACAAGGATCAAGTTTACTAGCTCTCCAGTCCTCTACCTAATTTCCCCTGCTTCATTCATGTTAAAGGAACCAACTTTCAACTGTATTGTAGTAGTAAGAACTGATTTACAGGTTAGGTGGTAGAGAAAGTCACCTCTCAATAGGCAGTAAAACAATTTCTTTAACGGATTTTTTTCTCTTTTTTTTTTTTTTCTTTAACTGATTTTGAGGCTTCAGTAGAGTTACTTGCCCTCCAATTTTGTCAGCACTATATGCCAGACACTGTGATCAGTGCTTTCCAAATATTTTTAATGAGTTTTCACAATAATCCTGTGAGATATGTTTTAGTATTTTTTTTTTTTTTTTACAGATCAGAAAGTTGAAGCACAGACTTAGTAACGGGTGGTGCTGAATTTAAACTCATCCAAATTGATTTACTTTAGTTGATTGGCTCTTATGCTTTTTAATCACATCTTTTATAAAGCATGGAAACAATTTTCAGTGAAATATTAAATCTAGTGAAATATTACTTGTGTTTTTTAATGACATGGTACCAAAAATGTAGGCTTCACCAATACAGAATGCTGGAAACCCATGATTCCAGCACATGGAGGCACAATGCAAGCATGATGTAGAATGTAGATAGAAAGAAGATTAATGAGGACTGTAATTACCCTGACTCTTCACCCACATGGCTGGATTGTGCTAGTTCTGAATTGTGCTAGCCCCTTTAGGAGCACTATGCAAGCTGTTAGATGTTTTGTCTCAGAATTTTTAGACAGGGATGTCATTACTGGTGGACTCAACCATGGAAGTGTTACTGTTACACCAGAGGAGAAAGCTGAAAACAGAAGTTAGGAAAACTAGGCCAAAATTGGGAGCTAGGAGATAACAAAGAAAATCATAGAATAGAAATAAAAGAGGATCAAAGGATGAGAGGAAATTTCAGCATGAAAGGAGAGTGGGAAGCAAGATGATTCATGATTCAGGCTGCAAACTTTGACATGTTCTTAAGGCAAACATTTCTGTGGACTTCAGCTTGTAAAGAACACAGTCTTTAAGGATTGCATTTTATCCATGTAAATATTACACTGAAAATTATATCTATCCACAACTGAAAATAGAAAGGCTAAAATTTTGCTGAGGTTTCCTGGTCAGATCTGGCTACACTGTCAAAAAAAAAAAAAAAGGCCAAATTACAATGCGAATACACTTTTAGGTTCAGTCTCCTCATTTATAGCTGCCATAGCAATCAGTTATGAGCTAGAACTGTTCCTTCTTATATAATGATAGAGTCCATGACTCCTTGAACCACGTCTAATTCTCCTATTGGTAGAGTTACAATAGGTCTGGAAGTACAGAAAGCAAAACTGTACTCAGGTGGACTAACTATGAAAATCATGATATAATAGATTGGAGACACAAGAAGAGGCCAAAGCCTCTGGGTTTGTGACACTAATTTCTCAGATCAAAACCGGTAACCTGTGTCAGAAGGGCTGAGTAGTGGAAATATGTCAGGTAGAATGTTACATTTGATCCTCTATACAGATGGACTTCCCTTGTTTATTGGTATGTTAAGTGTCACTTTGTCTCTCTTTCCTTAATATTTTTTAGTGGTTATTTATTTTTGAGAGAGAGAGAGAGACAGACAGAAAGAGACAGAGCAGAGTAGAGACAGTGAAAGAGGGAGAGGCAGCATCCAAAGCAGGCTCCAGGCTCTGAGCTGATGGCACAGAGCCCCACACAGGGCTAAATCTATTAACAGCGAGATCATGACCTGAGCTGAAGTCAGTCTCTTAACCGATCGAGACACCCAGGCGCCCCTTACTTTGTCTCTTTTTAAATAGTTCTGTGTTTTATAGGATTCTTATCTGAGGCTGCTGGTGGGAGTAGAAAAATATTTCACGGCGTAATAGAATTTTTGAATTGTCTTGCAACTGATATCAAGTACTATTATTTTGTATGGAAGGTGGAGAAAGTTTATGAATCAATGTCAGTATAACCAAGTGAATATCATAGTTGTCCTAATTACAGGAAATATAACATAGGCATATGATGGATTTACATGTTAACTTGTAGATGTGGATGTGAAAAATCACATTTGTGCTTATAGCCCTGAATATCAATTTTAACGCTAGATCATGAGAAACATTGAAAGCAAACAAAGAAAGCAGCCAGCTATGAGAATGTGTAAAACCAGAGATCTTGGTTTTCAAATGATTCTGTTTTTACAATAATTATTAAACACTCAGCTGTAGCGAATAATTCTAAAATATCTCTGCTTTTTTTAAGATTTATACTATTTTAATATTAGACTTCTTTATTCTTAATATAAAGTGTTAGATTCTTTTATTGCTATGAGGTTTAAACAAGATAATAAATGTGGATACTCCCAACACAAGGTCTGCCACACAATATATTACACTGAAATATACTGCTGGATTTGAATAAAATTGTTCCTTGATCAGACATGATATAATCTGTTATTCAAAAAGTTCAAGGCAGAAATGTGACCACCAGTTTCCTTCTGTTCCAAACTGATTATTGTTATGTTACCACTGGAGAGTCTTCATTCTCATTGTTTGCTTATTGACCTTACAACTATCCATAGAGCAGCTTTTTATAATATGACTCCATTATAAAGTGCAGTAATTTTATAGCACCTCCTTCATATGTCCCTACTGGCTATTGAGCTGTAGAAGTATTAGAAGGGAGATCTGAAAATACATAAATGAGATAGTTAAATACATGAAATTTGGCAAGGTCCATATGAATGGTAGTGCAGAGATAGTAGAACATAGGGCTATTATACTATTTTGGGGCTGTGTATGTAGGAAGAAGAGTAAAATAGACAGAAAATGGAATATCATGATAATTAAGTACTAAAGAAGCCAAAGGGAAAAATATATATAATGTATAAATATATATATAATATATTTTAAAGGCATGGGATTAATTATTTTGCTTACAAGTTATTTCTGGCTACTTTATGAGTACGTGAGATATTTCATTTCTTGGATTATTTATAGATTGGTCAGACATGTAATTTTGGCCAGTGATGTATGAGTGGACTTAACGTATGTAACTTCTAAGCTGGAACAATTAACTGGTGTGAGATACTTCACGGTTTTGTTTTCCATCTACTTTGGCAAATGGCAATGTTCATGATTGTGGCTGTTTGTCCATCTTGAGTCCCTCAGTGAGAGGAGGGACCTTCCTTCCTCATGCTGCAACTAACTCATGATGGTCTTATGTCATGAGAGAGAAATAAATTTGCTGTTTTAAGTCATTAGACTTTTTAAATTAGTTGCAAGTGCACACATCTTATCTTATTTGCATAACATATTTTCACTGATCAAAATGGGTGGATGGGTGGAAAATGGCTCATTTAGCAAAAATGCCAGGCATCTGATAAAGGAGGGAAGGATATTAAAGTTATCTTATTAGATATATTAATATATATTGCCTATCTATACATACATGTATGTATGTAGTTGTATGTATACATTACATATATAACTATACAAAAAGACATAAAACTATATATATAACTATATATAAAGAGGTATATGTATAAAATTATAATACATGTATTATATGTATTATAAAACCATAATATATATTAGAAGCTATTCTAAAACTCATTTATATATATATATATTACATATATATTACATACATATATGTAATCAAACCCCTTTATGTATATATAGAGAGAGAGAATGGGAGGGGGTTGGAGGGAGGACCATTTTGTGCATTTTTGTATTGTGAGAAAACATTAATAAGAAGCATGTTATGGAAGAAATGAGTGATGAAGGAATTCATAGACCTTCATCTGAAATATTTGGCTATAAAAGGAAGAAGAGTAACAGCATTAGAGGAAGCATCAGAAGTGGGTAAGACTTTCAGTTTTCTTTCTCCCAAAGAATAAGAAGACTAGTAACTATCTGCAAGTTGGGAAAAATCGATCATAAATGAAGGAGAGATATAGGGAAGTGTGGGTGGTGATAGAACACATGGGATGAGAGACTGTGGCAAAGCTCTAAGGTTGAGGATTGGATGGGATGGTATTGAATTCAGAGATGTGTTACTTAGGTTTATTCAGGAGGAGGGATGCCCCCTTTCTTTGTTAGTGGGAAAAAAATGAGAGATGTAGAAACCAGAATGTGTTCAGTATCAACATCAAAATTGCATCTTACATTTTACCAAGACGGGGTGGTAGCTTTTAAATTCTTATGTTTTAAATCCCATGATATGAATGCTAATCACTATCATTATTCCTGCATAATGCATGCTGTGGACAGCACTCTCTCTGTACTCACTGTGCTCAGAGCTTCCTATGCATTACTTCTCAACTTTGGAGGCAAGCTTTCTCAGAGACATTTGCAATGTGTACTTCACACCGTGAATTTTAAAAACCACAAAATTATTTCCAGAGCAGCTGCCAATTTGCAAAGGGTCTATCACCTTGAAAAGAATAATTTGCCATTAGTGCAAAGTTTACCTAACAAACAGATTTCTACTGTCAGAGGAAGAATATGTGGGAGCAGAATTATAGAGGGAAGAATAACTTAAGTCTATCTAACCCCTTGATATGAAAATTAGACCAGTGTATAACTCAGAAATTATATATAAATGCCAAGGTCTAAACCAGGGGTTCTCAAATTTGGGTGGGCATCAGAATTACCTGGTAAGCTTGTTAAAATTGCAGGTCTTGGCGATTATCCTGAAATTTTCTGTGTCAGAATATTGAAGGGAGATATCTAAGCTTTTTGTCCAAGTGCTGTCTGGTTCTGAGTAGAATGCCTATACTGATTAGTGGCCAAGAAAGCTAGGATCATAGACCATAGAATGTTAAAATCTGAGAGAGATCTTGGTGATTTTCTTGTCACATCTTCACATTTTATCAGTGTGGGGCTGTGGCTTAAAAGGTGTATGAATCCCAAGGGCTGACAGTTGAAACCAAGATTTTGACTTTGACTCCCATGTTTAACTTTGAACATACTTGTATGACTTTTTTCTACTGCAGTTATTCTACCATCTTCCTGGAAAATGTTATTTAATGTAACTCTAGATACTCTACTTTTCCCTAAGTGTATCAATTTACAGGGGAAAATAAAAGCTACTTACCTACAGGTTGTGGATTGATTTCCTGAATTTTATATATTTGTGAAAGGGGCAGATTGCACATGTACATGGAATGGTTTGAAGTGCTACTCTCTTAAACATATGTACTTGCTGTCTTCCCTTTGTTCCCACGTAACCCCATGAACACAGTTTCTCTATTTCCTCCAGAAGAACTTAATTTGGGGGTTTAAGTAAATTCTTTTTACTGTGGTTCTTTAAAAGATTCTTATGTTGGAAAGAGCTGACTCATTATCTTACCAATCGCTTCACAAAACAAATAGGATTTTGATTGTTTCCTTCTGTAATTAGAAGCTTTCAGGGCAGAATGAAACTGCTAAAGACCTTTTATTTGGGGGGGAAATATATTGATACTATATAGTGAGGTGGAGAATGAAAAAGGGAGATTGAGTGGAAACTAAAGATAAATAGTTTATTGAACAACAGTTCTGGGGATTGGCTCCAGATGTGCCTTACAAAACAATATTGAGGAGTGGAGGAGGAGAGGGACTACCGTTGAGTATTTTCTGCATTTTTCACCGTCAAATGAGAATTTAAAGCTAAGTCAAGATGTTTATAAACAACTCCATATATTAAATCATTTCTATTTGAAATATCTAACATGGTTCCTTTTTTTTTTTTTTTTTTTTTACTTGCTGGGACCCTGTACTGTTATAACAACTGTATTAGGGGAAGAATGTTAAACTTTGGCAAGGAGAAAAAAATAATTGGTTATTATATATTATTGTTCCTGTTTGATTCATTCATATGTTTGTATTGAACTATTCAGCTTATTTTTGTTTTTAAACAAATTCTTATAAACAAAAATGAAAATATAAACTATTGACTTGAAGAAAATAAAAGATTTGGCTAACAACTTTAAGTAAAGCCTGGATATTAAGAAAAAAATAGTTAAACAGCCCAAAATACAGATAGGAAATGAAATGATATAAACAAGTGACATGGAGAAACATCAAATAGTAATGTACAGTAATGCGAAATTAGTCAATTGGGGTACTTCATTCTAAAGTATCAACGACACACTGCTTTTTATTTTCCATTACATTGACAAAAATGAAGAGGAATTCCAATCATCCAGACTTGGCAAAGCTAGAGAAATACACATTCTCATATACTTTTTGAGAGCATGCGAATTGGCATATCATCTTTTAAAAAAATGCTTATTTATTTTTAGAGAGAGAGAGAGCCCACATGAGCAGGGAGAGGGGCAGAGAGAGAGGGAGAGGAAGAATGCCAAGCAGGCTCCATGCTCAGTGTGGAGCCTGACATGGGGCTCAATCCTAAGATCCTGAGATGATGACCTGAGCCTAAATGAAGAGTCCAGCACTTAACTCACTGAGACACACAGGTGTTTCAGGCTATCATCCTTTGGCGGGGGAGGGTTAGCATCATGTACTACTACTTAAAGTGCCAAGATCTTTGATACAGAAATAACATTTCTAGAATGAATGCTGGGGAAAAAAAAAAAAAAACCTTGCATTTGTATAAACCCAAATAATTAAATAAATTTATGGTATATAAATTTAATGGAAATTAAGCAGTTGTTTAAAAGAATGAGTAAGAGTTTTATATACTGAAATAGAAAGCTCTAAGACTTATTTAAGAAATAGTAGAACAATACTGTTATGAGTCTTGGGGCTCTTGGGTGGCTCATTTGGCAGAGCGTCCAACTTCAGCTCAGGTCATGATCTCGCAGTTCATGAATTCAAGCCCAGTGTTGGGCTCTGTCCCAACAGCTCAGAGTCTGGAGCCTGCTTCGGATTCTGTGTGTGTGTCTCACTCTGCCCCTTCCCTTGCTCGCACTCCATCTCTCTCAAAAACAAATAAAACATTAAAAATTTTATAAGAAATAAGTATTATGAGTCTATTTATGATTTTGCCAGTTTATATTTTGCTAAAATATTGAATTATGCCATATGGTACTAGAAAACATATAGGTAAGATGTTTAGGATGGCACTCTAATGAATGCTGTTATTCATTTCCCAGAATCCTGATTAAAATGGAAGGATTTTACCCCATTTCTCAGCTTCTCAGTGGGTGGACTGCCTGCTGACAGCTGTAGGCTCTCAGTCTTTTCTGGAAATTGCTCTTGTAGAGAGTCCTGCTTCACTCAGGATCACAGGGCCTGCAGGTAATGGCTAGTCGTTATCAGGGTAGAAATGCCCAGACCCATTATTGCAATTCAGGACAACTCTGAAGGGTCATCCCAGATTTCTCCATGGGTTTAGCTACAGCCTTTGTTAATACTGCATTGTAGCCCAGCTTTCCTTGTGAGCACTTCTGTATTCTTCATTCCCTTTTATAAATGTCAATCAGGGGAGCATTTTCTAATAAACCTCTTACATGGCAGTTTCTCTTTCAGGATCTGCTTCCCCGAGAATCCAACCTGGAACACTTGTAATTTATTAATAATGTGTATTTATACTAAGGTAAATTTATTTTAATTTTTTTGAAGTTTTTATTTAAATTCCAGTGAGTTAGCATACAGTCTAATATTAGTGTCAGGTGTACAGTGTAGTGATTCAACAATTCCATACATTACCCACTGCTCATCACAAGTGCACTTCTTTTTTTTACAAATAGTTTATTGTCAAGTTGGTTTCCATATAACACCCAGTGCTCATCCCCACAAGTGCCCCCCTCCATTCCCATCTCCCCCCCCATACCCATCAGTCCTCAGTTTGTTCTCAGCATTCAAGAGTCTCTCATGGTTTGCCTCTCTCCCTTTCCCCCACCATTTCCCCCCTTCTCCCCCTTGTTCCTCAGTTAAGTTCCTCCTAATCCTCCTATACGTGCAAACATAAGATATTTGTCCTTCTCTGCCTGACTTATTTCGCTCAGCATAACACCCTCAAGGTCCATCCATGTTGCTACACATGGCCAGATTTCATTGTTTCTCATTGCCATGTAGTATTCCATGGTATAGATAAACCACATCTTCTTGATCCATTCATCTGTTGATGGACACTTAGGCTCTTTCCATGTTTTAGCTATTGTGGAGAGTGCTGCTATGAACA